>NC_136501.1:5995136-6060136 GCF_053919585.1 Euprymna scolopes
TATATATATATATATATATATGTGTGTGTGTGTTATTTGTTTTTGTTTTGCGATACTTTTTGAATGAATTCAATTATATATACAAAAGTGCATTTTTACCTAAATGCGAGTTGAGAATGATTTTACCTTTAACCAAGTTTGGTACCCCCAAATGGGGAGCGGCATGTGTATTATTTTTTAAAAACTAAAATGTTTTGCCAACAAAATATATTGATTACCTAATAGAAACATCGATTACTGTAAACTGAATGGTGTGTATCAATAAAGATAGGTATATGTAAATTGCATGTTGATCAAACTTTAGGGTTTGAACTCCTGGAATGCTCAGTTGTAGGAAGGTTTCTCTTCAGATTCCAACAGTAGTCAACCACCATGACTGCATCCCAGTGACCCTGATACATAGTTTCCATCTCTTTCAGGTCCTGATGGAATCTCTCTCTTTGTTCGTCACTCATTGAAGCTAAATTCTTAGGAAACTGGTCCATATATAAAAATAGGTAGTGCATCCTGACGCTTATGTTGCGGCCCATGTTTTTGAAAGCAGCATGTTATTGACAAGTTTTGTGTAGTTTCTGGACTTATTGTTGCCAAGAAAGTTCTTCACTTTCAGAAAAAATATCTTTCATGCTTCCAGTTCCACTTCGTTCATTGAGTTTTCGAATTCTGGATCTCCGACAAGCTGCCAGATCTGATGACCATCAAAGATGCCGGCTTTCAACTTCTCCATGATTAATCCTGGAAAAGCCTGGCGCAAGGAAGTTAATCAGTCACCAAAAGCCTTGATGTGCAGCAGTGGGAAGAGTATTCTATCTCTGTCCACAAAAGGTCGTTGAGAACGTTCCTTTCTTTGCAAGGCACCAATTCCTCCGGTACAGGCCAATCTTCATTCCTGTATGCTGAGCACCAATTTTTGGAAGATTTTGAGGTTTTATGACTGATCCCTTTTCAGCATAATCACCCAGAACTATCAGATCTGAATATTTCTCGACATTAAAATAATCAATTCCAATCAAAACAATTATCCAACATGACATTTTATTCCGACCAACTTCTAAAATGTTCCACGCATGCATAAATGTGAAAAAAAAACATAAAAAGAACATATAGCCATAGCTCAAAAACTTGACCTCATTGAGCAAAACCAATGTGATTTTTGGATTCAGTGCATCAAATTCGTCCTAAATCAGCTGAAAAAACGCAGGCAACAAATTTGTTGTTGACCAGTGTAATTAAGTGACAAGTTTAACAAAACAATAAAATGTTAAAAAAAAAAAGAAAGAAATAGATTTAATTAGAATTTTTCCAAGAAAAGAAACGATTATCTCCAAAATGATTGCTGTGAGAAATATGCATTGTGTTTCTTCTGAAACGCGTCATTGGTGAAAATTAAATAAAGCGACCATCTGTTTGCGGAGATCCCTTTCATTAATTGCGGCACTAACTTTTTTTTATTTTTTTTTTCATTTTTGTTTTTTGGTTTTGGTCATTTGTGTACTTGTATCCAGACAGCATGACAAAGAACAAAACTCAATACTTATGCAGTATAAAGACAGTGCTATCGTCGCAATTTTCTGGGCAGTTACGTAAATCGTGCAAACGCAGGCCAATTTTTACAATGGAAAATATATTTTTGTTATTTCGAAGATAATTAAGTGAACATTCATTAGATGTACGTGTGTCTAAACTCATGCATCGTCTAGTGGTATAAAATGTTCTTCTAATGAATGTGTGTATGCAGAGAGTATATATGTGTCACAGTCATCTATATAATGTGTGAATATATGTGTGTTCGTTTAATCTAATCTTTTTTTATATGTTGTTCGTTGAATTGATGTGTGTAACACTTACGACAACCGATAGAGTTGAACAACAGACATGTAATATTTACAATAGAAAGGGACAAATAACAGTTCTCTGGATTTTTAACATCGAACCAATTGGAGAAACATACCTGGTCCGTCTCTGATCTTGTCTGATTGATCCTCAGGAAAAGCCGCAAAAAAGATTCATCCCAATAAATCAATAATCTCGGGTTGTCTTTTCAGCAACTTTATTACCGATGTTCCCCATTGGCAAGCTGCAACGCTTATCCTATACTAATCTATTGAGTGGGTCATCGCTGCCTGATTCCAACTGCTTCTGCTCTCTTTTGCTCCCGACTAAAAAATTCAAGCTCTACCTAAAGTCCACATCATTTTAAGTAGCCTCTATGTAATGCCACATCAGACTCTAGAAGTTATTTTTAAGTTATTGTTTGTGTTCTGACATTCTTTTCTATTAAAACATCTTAATATAAATAATTTGTTTAAAATATTTATTTTGCTATGATAACATTCCAGTTTTTCCAAATATTATAACGATTATAACAGTCGTCGACTAACATACCATCAGCATTGCTCTGTTAATATATAACATAAAAGTGGTGCAAAACTGTTCTGGAAATAAATTTCATTATTAACTTATTATTATTATTATTATTATTATTATTATTTTTAACTTGCAAAATAATTGTGTGAGACGAGTATTTTTTTTTAATTAATTTATTTTTTTACATCATATTTAGTCATCACTCATCAAGGACCAGAGGCTACTCAGAGATATGGTTTAATGGGTACTGTAATGGAAATTTGATAATTTATTTTAGACAAACCTGTTCACGTTGGACAGCCATGACATAGTCAGCCAAGAAGCAGCTCCATGGCATTGGTTCACAGACGAGCAGATCTAGGAAAAAAACTCTGCTCATGGAATTTTCGCTTAGATTTAGGCACAGGTTGAGTGTAAGGGAAATTGCCGATAGTTTTGTAGTAGTTGAGTGTTTGCTGTAAAAGACTTGCCGAGGGGAACCATAGAACGAAGCTCAGTTGAACAGCTGCCATGAAAATAGCAATACAGTAGAGAGAGAGAGAGAGAGAGTGGGAGGGAGAGAGATTTGCAATGTCTCTTCTATGAGACAGAAGCTGCAGAAAGGAGAAAAGGACGTTGCCCGCCAGATTTTGAAATAGGTTTTGTACCCTATCGAGGCAGGAGAGGTTACTCTAAGCAGTTCCTCCCCAGATGTGAAAATAGTACTCCACCCTAGGATGTACTTAGCACTTATACAGGTAGAAGATTGCATCGATAGTGAGATATCCACTAAAGTGGTAAAATGATCCAACCATTTTTATGGCTATCTTGGCAATGATTTCTGTGTTCCATTTCAGATCAGGAGTAAAGGTCAGTCCCAGAAGTTTGTCTAAAGATGGTGCTTTCCAAAGACAGGAGCCATTCATTTTATTTGGGGCAACGTGAGAGTCAGAGCGTTGATGATGGAAAAAGAGAAGCTTAGTTTTAGATGCATTAAAATTAACCAGCCACCTTTTTCCTCATTGCACCACATTCTCCAAATCAGAAGAGAGAGAATCGGAAAGATCTTGGTGATTGCTGGCCTTTGACATGTTGCGATAGATGGTAGTGTCATCTGCATAAATGTCTACGAATGATCTAAGAATGTGATTTGGGAGATCATTGATGAAGATCAGTAAGAGAGTTGGGTCCAGAGTGGGACCCCAAGTAATAAATATATATATATATATATATATATATATATATATATATATATATATATATATATATATATATATATGTGTGTGTGTGTGTGATGAAAATAATGGAAATAGTATTCTAACAAAATAGAGAAATAAAAAGGAACAAACCGTGTTATGTGTTCATCAACGTTTCATCTTTATTATTATTCTCATCACATCTATATAAATGTAAGTTCATCCAGATGAAGTCTCGAAATAAAGACGAAACGTTGATAAACACATAACACGGTTTGTTCCTTTTTATTTCTCTCTCTCTCTCTCTCTATCTCTCTCTCTCTCTCTATATATATATATATATATATATATATATATATGTGTGTGTGTGTGTAAAACAAACCAAGTTACACGTCGATCAACGTTTCGTCTTTATTATAAGATTTCTTCTAGATGAATAAAATAAAGAAAATAAAATACAAGTACAATATTTACAAATATTTTACGAAACTTTGATGCACGTGTGACTTGGTTTGTTCCTTTTTCTAACTCGTCCGAATGCTATTTCCGTAATTCTCATCATATCTATATAAATGTAAGTTCGTTTACAGTGGTTTGATGCGACTACACTTCATATGAACATGAAACTATGAAAAAGAATCCAACTAGGTTTAAAAACGTAAAAGATTAAAAATAAAAAGATGCGAAAATACTGCACATAGTCTTCCTCCTCCGCATCCTAACATTCTTCTGCTTATCGAAACGACTCTGCAAATGTAAATTTTTACGATGAAAATCACGTCTGGAACCGCGGCAAGAAATACTTGAGAGTTCTTCAGAAATATGGAAGGAGGAAAAAAATCTAATAAGATAGTGAATTGCAAAATTGGTAAGAATCTTAAAAAAAACAAAAATGATTTTATCAAAACCCAATAAATAATTTTATCAAATCCAGTTATAACATTTTATTTTTTTTTATTTCTATCTAATAAGTCAAAAAGATTATGAATTATTCAACATGCTATAGACCAATTTTGTTTCTACGACACTTCATCCGGAAGAATCAATGCGAGTGGTGTGTGTAGGGATTCGAAAGTCTACACCTCCTCCTCCCGAACATCTTCTTCAGTAACCAAGTTTGGATAAACTGTACCGTCTTATGTGATTGGCACTTAATATAAAATTTATTAAAAATAGGGATCAAAAGTTGGGATTATATATATATATATATATATATATAGAGAGAGAGAGAGAGAGAAGTGAAAATGTCTGTGTGCCTACTCAATAACTCTGTCAATTTTCAGTCTACAGACTCGAAATTTGATACACAGGGTATTGAGATTTGGAAAAATCTTTGTAATCCGTTTTCGGCCAGAAAATTGGCTGTTAAGGGGTCAAAGTTCAACGATTTGACCTTTGAGAACTTTACCAAACTCCTCCGCCAATTTTGGGTCTATATCTGTGCTTAAATCAAAACGCGGATTCCATGAACAAGGCTTCTTTCTTAGAACTGTACGCCTGTGGAACTCTGTTCCGTCTGCCTGCTTTCCACCAGGCTACAACTTGGATGTGTTCAAGTCCAACATTAACAAATTCCTAATGAACCGCCCCCTTAAGTAAACGCTTCATCAAATCTCCACACTAACGTAATGTACTTTTGCAATAACCCTTATCCCTGAGTGGCTTCCGGGCCTTGATAAGTGGTGATCACTGTGTAAAAAATAAAAAAAAAACACTTGAAAGTTTAGATATAGGTTCCTTGGGCATGAATCTAACTTAATAACTTGATTTGCGCCCAAAACAACAAATGTTAAAGGGTCATAGTAGGGGTCAAAGTTTAAAAAATCTGACCTCTGTGGTCTCTACCAAATTACTCAGACAATTTCTGGTATAAACATTTGAAATTTTACATAAAGGGTATTCAGAGATAGGGCAAGTTTTTCAATCGGTTTGGGTCGAACATTTGAGCTACCAATATATAAATGTATGTATGTATGTTTGCATGTCTGCCTAAAACTTTCAATACAGGCGACGGATTTTCACAAGACCAGTATCGTTTTGAAGCTCGACCCTCAGACGACAAATACCAAAAGATTTGCTAAAAACATTATTTTTTCCACCCTCAACTGGGCAATTTTCTACAGGAAGGGGTCGCTTTTTTCACCGATATTTTCGAAACTCATCCCCTCTTTTCGATTGTTTAGCCTTAATTTAAACCTATGTCACTTCCGGTTTGACGGTGGTCGTAACAGCAAAGACGTCAGTTTTTTCCCCGTTCTTTTCCTCCTTCACGGTATGGGTTCAAGCCTGCCTTCCTACTACTACTTTTTTTTTTTTTTGCTCAACACACACCTCCAGATACCGGGCAACACTGGGCTAAAATGCTAGTATACATATATATATATATATATATATATATATATATATATATATATATATATATATATATATATATAGGGTGGAACAGTAAAGTTGTCGCCCTAAAAAAAAAAACAACACAACAGCTTTATTTTAAAATTTTTATGAAAAAATTCAATTTAGCTAACTTGATTATGTAGTAGAGCTAACATCTATTCAATGTAGCCGCCGTCAGCCTCAATCACCATCTCAATACAGGTCCGGAACTGCGAGCATGCCTTTTCCACAAGTGCCTGCAGGACCCAGGTGAATACTCTTCTTTTTTTTTTTACACAGTGGTCACCACTTATCAAGGCCCGGAAGCCACTCAGGGATAAGGGTTATTGCAAGTACGTACATTACGTTAGTGTGGAGATTTGATGAAGTGTTTACTTAAACATTAGGAATTTGTTAACGTTGGACTTGAACACATCCAAGTTGTAGTCCAGTGGGAAGCAGGCAGACGGAACAGAGTTCCACAGGCGTGCAGTTCTAAGAAAGAAGCTTTGTTCATGGAATCCACGTTTTGATTTAGGCACAGATATAGAGTGGGGGAAATTTTTCAAAGTGGATTCGGCCAGACGGGTGTTTTTCGTGAAAGATTGGCGAGGGGGGACCAGAGATTGGAGTTCAGACGAGCACCTGCCATGGAAATAACGATAAAACAAGGATAGGCTCGCAACGTCTCTTCTGTGGGAGAGAGGTTGCAGGGTAGAGAAAAGGGCATTCCCCACCAAGCCACAAAGTCTATTTTGTACTCTGTCAAGGCAGGACAGGCTGTCTTTAGCAGCTCCTGCCCAGATATGGCAACAGTATTCCATCCTTTGACGTACTTGGCTTTTATATAAATAGAGAATTGCATCAGTAGTGAGATATCTTCTGGAGCGGTAGAAGGATCCCACCATCTTTCCAGCGACCTTGGCAACAGACTTGATGTACGTGTTCCATTTCAGATCAGGAGTAAAGGTCAAACCCAGAAGCTTGTTGGTGGATGGCGGCAATCTGGCTGGCTTTGGTGTATTAGGAGATCATGTAGGTGATGTTCTCATGTATGACCAAACGAAGTAGTCCAGCAGGTTCAGGTCGAGGAGGGCGGGGGTGGAGTGAAAGAAGGGTGCAAAGTCGTAGCACTTCTTCTGAAGCCAAGCCTTTTTCATATTATTTATATGCAAATTAATCTGTAAATATTTTAAGAAATGGAAGCAAAAATGACTGGGTTCATCACGAAATTACTAAAAATGGGTTGATATGCCAAACAACGAAACAACCAAATTGATATAACCAGAACATCCAGGTTAAGAGAAAAGATAAATGATGAGGAAACTCTAACAAATTCTAGTAAAAAAAAAAAAAAAAAAAAAAATTAGTCATTGTGACATAGAGAACCAAATGAACACTTACCTTTTAAAAAGTTGATTTCTAAAAGTATTCGGGTATAAAATGACTATCACAGTTAAATTTGTGGCCGGAAAGTAAATTTTATGGTATTAAGACTTTCATCTTTCCATGTTTAAACTTATGGGATTTGTTATATGTTAAAAATATATAACAACTCCAGACAAAATAATAAGACCGACAAGGAATATTAAACGTCGGATAGCTTTTATGCACGATAAAAGTTTGGTTAAAATCTGAGTATTAAAAATGTCAGGTTTCATTCTTGGAAAGAAAGAGAAAGGAAGGAATTGAAATGCAAGTGTTTTTTTATAAAGGTACTTATTCCTTTTTTTTTCCGGTGGAATATCTTTTCAGTTTTGGCGCTTTTGTAGTTGAGAAGTATTGTCGGCTTTATCTTTGAAAGCAGATCTTTTTTTTCTCCTCTTCTCAAAACTTTGTCAATTTAGTTATCCCAACCGGCTCCCACAACCTGCCGGGTGTTTTTACTTTATTTTAGATGCGCACGATTTCCATTGGTCGGATTAATTTCTACTATTTTTCTTTTTCTCCGTGGAAAGATGCGTGGAGCCGATGCGTAAAGACGCTTTTGTACACTTTTTATGTAGCAGCCGACGAAGCAACATCCGGTTGAGAGTTTTATTATTTTTATTCACAGATCCCCCTAATATTACTAATACATTAAAGTGGCCGCCATTTTTTTCTTGTTACATAAGACACTTGGCGCATGTTCCAAGCAATACAAAACAACCTCCCCATGTTAAGAATGGCGACCCGTGAAAACAATAAGGAATATATTGGATAATGACGGTTTTAATATTAATAGAACTATTTGCTAGCGACAAATTTAATTACAATATTCATTCATATCAGGCCTGAATTCTCCTAGCAATCAACTTTTTAATAGTGAGTCTTTATTTGGTCTTCTAGATTAAATTGACCAAAAATTTAATAGATTCTCAAATTCTATTAAAGATAGAAGAGAAGGTTTATTAAGCAAAAGATACAAAGTGAACATGGTAATCAAGCAATCACCGGGTTGAGCTAGCAAGTCCTGTTGGGTTTATTTGCTTCCCCACTGAGCCAATTAGGCACAAGGCCGTTTTTTAATGTGGAGATGGGGGGAGGGGGGGGACCAGCTCCCGAGAGGTGGGAAATAGGAGCTGGATTAGAAACTGTTGGTATGAAGGTTTGCCCCTTCAGTGACCAAGGTCAGATATGTGGGGTTACTTCCACATATGGTCTTTGCTAGTCATAGCTTGCAGCATCTGTCGGGACATATACTACACTTTGATCTTGTCCCCCCGTGCCGCCGAAGCGGGGGGGGGGGCTGTCGGCCTGTTGAGCTAGCAAGTCCTGTTAGTTCTCGTTAGTTCTGTAGAAAAAAATGGACGATTCCATTCTCCTTATTTGGGTACTATGAGATAAACAAATTCAACTTTTTACTTTTATTTTTGAAACTTTTTTTTTCTTCCGATCGATTCTCTGATTTATTCCTTTGCTTTCATTTTTTTTCCCCCATCTTCCGAGTTTTTGGTGGAAATCCAATCCAATTGTCAATTCGTCCGTTCTTTCCTCATTGTTTATTCAAGAATTCGTGTTTTTTTTTTTATTTGACGGATTGCCAAATCTTCAGACGAGTGAATTGACATTGGATCTTTGTTTGGTACTTTCGTGTTTTTTAGAGGTGCTACGTTGCGATAGTTTTCATTTTAAATGCTTCCACTTGCAGATATAGATGGAGTTTCGGGGCAAACATATAAATATATTCATGTGAACAAAATGAATGGCAAGTGACATGTAGGCATGTATCCATTAATGACGCTCATCTTTCCTACTTTATATATATATATATAGATATATATACATACTAGCGCGGAGACCCGACGTTGGCCGGGATTTATAATAAGTGGAAGAGTTCATTGTTATCTGTAAGGTGGGCACCACAACAATTTCATTACGTAAGTAAATTTTACTGATCCTGTAATCCTCGTTCAAGCAATCAATTTTTTATTAAACTGGCCTCAGAAACTAACGGTGAGCTTTAATGGCATCAAGAAGTTTTGTTATAAAATGATCACAGAGATACAAAATGATAAAATAGTCTATAGGATATATATATAAATATATATGTATAAATAGAAATATATACTCTTAGATGTCATAAAAATAACGTGATCTGTTTAATTTTCGTTAATCTTGAGAATAAAAATACAAAAAAAAAAAAAAACGGTGAATTTATTCCAAGTATTTAGAGGAAGGAAGAACCCCTCGCGATCTATAATGAATTTGAAAAGAAATCCATTACTCTATTCCCATAATGAGACGTTTATTTCTTACGTTCATTTTTATACCGATTTACTCGTTTTTTTTTTCTTTTATCAACTTTCCAGTTTGAGACGTTTATTTTCTGCTTTATTGATTTTTTAACTTTAGATATTGAGACATTATTTTATATGAATATTAGTGCGAACACTGGGGAAGCATGATTTTCTTTTTCCTTCATTTTTTGCAGAAAGAATGTACATTAATTTATATATTTTTTTCGCAAGTCATAGGTACATTTAAATATAATTCCATATAAAGCTTCTGGACCTGTGAAGACAAG
Source organism: Euprymna scolopes (assembly GCF_053919585.1). Lineage (NCBI taxonomy): Eukaryota > Metazoa > Mollusca > Cephalopoda > Sepiida > Sepiolidae > Euprymna > Euprymna scolopes. Next base: position 6,005,058 of record NC_136501.1, read on the forward strand.
AAAATCTGTTTTTTTTTTACTGAGGAATCACCACTTATTAAGACCCGGAGGCCACTCGAGGATATTAGTTAATGTGTGTACAGTAATCAGTGGGACAATATCGGAGTCATCATCAGTAAGTGGAAATTTGGTAAATTAGATTACTTAAAGGGATGGCTAATCAAGAATTTGTTTACGTTGGACTTGAAGACAACCATATTTTAGTCAGCTGAAAAACAAGGAAACGGAAGAGAATTTCAGACTTGCAGTTCTAAGAAAGAAGCTTTGTTCATGGAATCTACGTTTAGATATAGATAAAGAGTGGGGGAAATTATTGATGGTTTTTGTGAAAGTTTGGCAAGGGTGGACCAGCACTTGCCATGAAAATAACGATAAAGCAGAGACGGGCTCACAACGTCTCTTCTGTAGGAAAGAGGTTGCAGGGAAGAGAAAAGGGCATCCCCTATTAGGCTACAAAATCTATTTTGAACTCTGTCAGTGCAGGATAAGTCTTTCTAGCAGTTCCAGCCCAGATGTGGAAACAGTACTCCATCCTTGGACATACTTTGCTCTTATACAGATAGAGAATTGCATCAGCAGTGAGATATCTACTGGAGTGGTAGAATGGTCCAACCATTTTTCCAGCAGCCTTGGCAACGGATTTGATGTATGTGTTCCATCTCAGATCCGGAGTAAAGGTCAGATCTAGAAGTTTGTCAAAACATGGAACCTCCCCAAAACGAGAGCCATTCATTTCAATTTATGCCAGATGGGGATAAGAGCGTTGATGATGTAAAGATAGAAGCTTGATTTTAGATGCATTAAAATTAACCAGCCACCTTTTTCCCCAGTGTACCACGTGCTCAAGATCAGAAGAGAGAGATTCAGAAAGAACTTGGTCATTTACGCCCTGTCAAGTGTTGCCATAGATGGTGGTGTTGTCAGAATAAATGTCTATGAATGATCTTAGGATGTAATTTCGGAGATCATTGATGTCGATCAGGAAGAGAGTTGGGCTCAGGATAAACCTCTGAGGAATTCCAGCATTAATACTGGAAGCTTCTGATTTCTGCCCATCAACCACTACTCTTATGAACCTATCAGAGAGAAATGATTTAATAATTGAAAAGACATTTCCATCTATACCGTAGCTGGAGATCTTGTGGGGCAGACCTTTATGCCATACCCTCTCAAAATGTTAAAATATGCATCGGATTTTGAGACGAGATGAACAAAAAGCAAAAACCTTGTTGAAAAGAAGACTCTAACATGGTCGTTTTCAAGTCTAATATAAACAAATTGTTGTTCAGCTGTTTCCTTAGATAATAAAACTCTACTCAATTTCGACCACTACTGATCATCATGGTGTTATCTCACTGACCACTTGACACTCCTTAATCTTTGTCCTCAAATGGCATTTGGGCCTTAATAAGCTCCTAACTGCCCCCTCCCGTAAAAATTAAGGTCAATTTGCACTTGGTTTCCACTAACATTTTCCTATAAAATGACGATTTTTAAAAGTTTTAGGGTATGCTGAAAACGATTATTACATCTAAATTTTCCGCAAATAAGTAGTTTTTCAGATATCATTTTCCAGATGTCATTTCTTATGCTATTACTGGTGGCCATCTTGGTATACTCATATACATATATACATAAACATGTTATAGTCTTTTAATAATTACAAGAAACCTTCTCAACCACTGATTGAAAGTACTTACCTCAAGTTCCTTGGGTTAACATTCACAGACAACATGAATTGGAACAAATATATAGAGACAATTGTCAAGGCTGCTGCGAGGCAGGTGAGTTCTCTCTACCATGCTAAAATGTTATGCACGCCTGAAAGTATCCTGTATCTCTACAAGGCCACGGTTTGTTTATGCATGGGGTATTGTTGGCACATCTGGGCTGGTGCATCTGCCACTAGTCTCTCACTCTTAGACAAGTTCAAAAAAGAAGCCTCCAACCTAATAGGTGCTGAACTATCAACTAAACTCCAGCCTCTGTCCCATCACCAAAATGTAACACCCTTGTGCCTGTTTAACAAGTATTTCAATGGCAAGTGTTCTGATGAACTCCGAGCACTAGTACCCCCTCGATGACAATATCCTCAACAAACCTGACAAGCAGCAAAATCCCACCCCTACACTGTAGAGATCTCTAGATGCCATAAAGCCTTCTACTCGAATAGCTTTTTCCCTTGAACTGCTACACTTTGGAATTCCCTCCCGGAACCCTGCTTCCCTGACTGTATTGACATGCAGAAATTCAAGTGTAATGTGAACAGATATCTCATTGCCCAACTCCCTAAATAGTATTCTTGCAAATCTCGTCCCAAATAGTAGCACTTCACAACTAAGTGGCTTTGTGCCTTGTTTGGAGTGAAACGACAATAATAATAGAAAAAAATAAGCTGGGAAGCAGCCCTGCGATATTGTGTTCCATAAACGGGTAGTTATAGGAAATAAGCTTTTTTTAGGCACATATAGAATATAAGGGAAATTCTTGACAGTTGCTGTAGCCAGACGAGCGATAGTTGCGAACGTTTTACATAGGTGAGAGGTTATACATAGAAGCTCAGTCGAGCCCTACTATAAAAATAACAATACAGCCGAGAAAAAGATAAGTCCTCGCCCACTAGATTTCGAAGTCGGTTTTGTACCTTTCCAAGGCAAGAAATGCTACTCTGACCAGCTTCTGCCCATTTTAGGACGTATTTGTCTCTTCTTGTACAGGTAAATGGTTGCAGTCATCTGTTAGGCTATTTCTGTTCGAAGGTTAAGTGTGACAGACAAATTGATAGATGGATGGACAAACAGAGACTCTTACAGAGATGCTTGGTCGCATTTGAAAACAAACTGAATGTGATGAAAAAAAAAACAGTTAAAATCAAACGATACAATCTACATCGCCATAAAAGTAAAACTTCTGATCAGGGTTTCTCTATTATTTTCTAACGGTAAAATAAGCATAGATCAAATAACTATAATCGTACGTTGTAAACTTGAAACAAATTTGAAACGACTTTATTGTTGCTCTCTCTTACATTCTATTTCTCTATATTAGTCGCCCTTTCTCCCTCTTTCTATTTCTCTTATCCCCCCTCTCTCTCTCTATTTATCTATCTCACTATCGTTTTTATTTGCTTTTTCTTTCTATATCTCTACTCGTCGACCTGTCTTTCCTTCCCTTTCTCACTGTATGATTCTTTTGAATCCCGGCTTTTAGTGCACACTGCAAAAAAAAAAAAAAAAAAAAAAAAAAAAAAAAAAAAAAATCGAAAATCATACAGCGGAAAGAAAAACAAGGGTCAAGTCCTAGTTATTCTTCTGATCAAAAAGGATCAATTACAAATAAAAAAAGAAATCAATCAATCAATATATTTTTTTCTGTCAGTCTGTCTGTCTCGCATTTCTGACCTGTTTAGCATTATGATTCAAACGTTTGCTAATGCTTCGAGAGACTAGAGTCCAATTTCCGGTCGTATCATCCCAAAGATCAAAACAATGGTACTTGATACCTCCTTTCTAAACGGTGCGGATCAAAAGTAAACGAAACAATTTAGGGAAAGGAGTGATGCTCCTCGTACACCTCTACATACTAGCCAACGAAAAGAGAGCATTCAGGTCGCCCTCGATAATGGTAAACCCATTTGTTTTTGTTTTACATAAGTTCATTTTTTAACTATGTATTACCATACCTCTGAGAATATTGTAACCTTCTCATCTTGTCACCGTGTACATTCGGCTATCTTCAACTTAACTTCCGGTTGCCTCTCTCCATTGTTAAGAATATGGTTTCCTCTTAAATAATAACGTTATTTATTATTTAAAAACAAACAAACAAAACATTCTTAACATGTGGACAGAGGGTTCCTTTCCTATTCTGTCCCAATTAATTTAATAAACAAAAGATATCGTAAAAAATCAATTAAAAACGACAAATTCTACTGGAAGTTTAGTTGAACCAATAATCGTAACGAAGATGCGCATTTCATTTGCATATGAGCGATTAGGTGGTGATTCACAACGTGAATCAAGAGCGAATGATTAAGAGAGAAAGAGTAGATATGGGAAAGAGAGGCAGAGAGTGTGTTTAGTATGACATCACAATGTATTCGGAAATCCTTTGACTTTCTTAAGATTGAAAGTTTAAAAAAAAATGGATGCTTTGTATTTTGATTCATTTAAAACATTAACATTGTTGACCTTGTGTAACCTTCGGCGAGGGATATTTATCTTGGGTCCTCAAATCCACAGAGAATGGACCATTCCTGTAAAGACCTGGATCCTGCTAATTTTGCGGTGGAAGTTCTGTGCAGTTCTTGGAAGTCCAGCCTCCCAAGCTTTGCCATCTCTCTTTTAGAAGGTCAGAATGCCCCCTTCTCGAGGACTCTGACTTCTCAATCACACTTTTCAACGCTGGTGTCTTAAGTTCTTGCAGTGACTAATCAAACTAACATAACTAAACAAACCTTTGACATTACCTTATAACATAACTAAACAAACCTTTGACATTACCTTTCATCTATTTACCTAACAATATATAATGCATCAACGACGGATTAATGGGTCACGGGCCATCTATTATATCTCAATTATATCTTGGTCCTGGATATGACCTTAAACTATATCCAGTGGTGAGGCCCCAGCTTGCGGGCTTTGGGGAGTGTGGAGCTACCCTTTAATTGCGATTGCTCCCAGGTCCACTCTGACCGGGAGTGGTAGTACCTGTTAGGGTCCCAACTATGGGTTAAATAGAAACCGATTTGAAAACAACAAATATATTAAAAAGATTTTCTTCAAAATCTTTGGATTTGGCATTTTAAATAACCTGAAAAGGGTTGATATGCCGTAAAACAAAAACAACCAACCAACCAATCAATTATATCTCAATACGTGCAAAAATTAGCTTTTTCTGAAAATCAATGTAAACAATGTGAACAACGTGAACAACGTAAACAATGTGAACAATGTGAACAACGTAAACAACGTGAACAATGTGAACAACGTAAACAACGTGAACAATGTAAACAACGTGAACAACGTGAACAATGTAAACAACGTGAACAACGTAAACAACGTGAACAATGTAAACAATGTAAACAATGTGAACAACATGAACAATGTGAACAACATGAACAATGTAAACAACGTGAACAACATGAACAATGTAAACAACGTGAACAATGTGAACAATGTAAACAACGTGAACAATGTGAACAACGTGAACAATGCCGCTGAATTTGGTTGTCAACGGTTTTTACATGCTGCATTACATGACCAACCAAATTTATTTTATGGCAAAAATTTTTATCTTTTTTTATTTTTTTTTTTTTTCAAGTTCTATTTATAGTTGTATGAGTTTTGTTATTTGCTGAAACTACCATTGCAACATAGCGCATATGCACATGCATACGAAATGACGTCACCAGAAGTGAAAAATAAAGACTTTAAAAACGAGATCACGTTATAGATCACGTTAGAGGCGTGAATGATGTTTGATAAGACGATCACGTGAAAGACTCTACAGCAGTAACAAAAAAAAAAAAAATGAAGAAATGAATGTCGCTGTACAATTAAAAAAAGTTGAAGTTCTTTCCTATTCTTTGTCTGCTTTGCGACGGAAGTTACAACGTGTTGGTTCTCTGGCAGTTGCACCATTTCTGCTAAGGAACATCGGAGGCTGGTGAGAGTAAATTTTTTTCTTTAAATCCACAAATCTTCATCTTGGATTGGAGGACAATTTTATTTTCCCAGAAAATTGGAAATAGTGTTTTCTTTGGTCTGTTATGCTTAACTTGTAAATATGGTTTTCGTTGCTAAACGCACTGATCGAATGGTCACATATTAGGAATAGCTGGTGTAAAGCTGAAAGTGTTTCGATCAATATTTTGTACCTAACTTGAGTCGATGAGGAAGCTTTTTGCCAAGAAGATCAATAAGTCTTTTGTGTGTGATGCTTGTAAAAAGAGGGGGGGGGGCAGAAAATCCGTGGTGAATTCTAGTGAGTGTCCTATGATCATGGTAAAGTTAATAGGGACATTTTCTCTTTTTTTTTTGCACGAGGCTGAGAATAGCTGCAGAGAAAGGGGCTATTGTGTGCATACGTAAAACAGCCGTGGTCATCAAACACAGCGGAGAAAAGATTAGTATAAAAATAAATAAAAAATGGGAGGGAAAAAAATGGGAAAAGGAAAAAAAAATATGATTAAAAAAAATATGTACCAATCAAGAGTCTGAAGATGATGTCCTTGGTTGGGTGAATTTACAACTCTAGTTTTATCAATCTTAATCCCTCTTACACATACACACAGATATTTGTGTGTGTGTGTATATATATATATATATATATATATATATATATATATATATATATATATATATATATATATATAAAGTTATTAGAATATATATGGCAGTTAAACTACTCAGGTTTCATCCAAGTAAGAATTTTTCAGGCCTAAGCCGAACGAATTCTCACAAGGATGAAACTCGGAATATTCTGTATAGCTTAATTGCTATATATATTTTCATAACTTATTACCTAGCTCTACCTATATATTGAGCACTGTTCAAGTAAATACTGAAAATTAACGCATAAAATTTTATCTTCGTATACTAATTCATGTGAGTAAATGAAGTAGCCATATATATATGTGTGTGTGTGTGTGTACACATTATGTGTGTGTACACATTGTGTATGTACGCATTATGTGTGTGTGTACATTATATGTGTGCGTACGTGTACACATTATGTGTGTGTCAGTGTGTGCATGTATGTATATACTAACAGGCCGCCTGGCGTTGCCCGGTCGTAAAATATGCACAATATTATATTTTATTAGATACATACAGAAACTGAGACGTGTGCCTGCGAGTATTCTGTTTTTTTTTTTCTAAATAGTTCATTTTTTTAAGTGAAAAAAAAAATACTCGAGCTGAGATCGAAACCAAAACCTAAAAACAGTGAGTCAATTACGATAACCATTAGACCAGCGCGACACGATTTTGAAATGTTTTCAAACTAGTTATTCTTAACATAACTAATCTGTAATGTGAACTATTCACGCATGCGCATTCATGAAACAAACAGATGAAACTCGGATGACTCCCACGTACCAATTTTCAATTTTGACCTCTTATCAGCCTTTTATTCCGAATAATAACTGATTGAAAAGTTTTCCACATGTCTGAATATCCTATATTCTACATTTCAAGTCCGTAGATAAAAAAATCCGTTGAGTATATAGGTTGAGAAGTGTCTGCACACACACATTCTCACTTTTATAGATATATAGATAATGAATTTTCCCAATTTGTTCCCAATTTCAAGTCTGTAGATCAAAAATTCGTTGAGTATATAGGTTGAGAAGTGTCCTCACACATCCGTAGATATATAGATAAGAAATGTTCCAGGTGATTTTTGCAAATCGCTATCCGAAACATTCTCTTGTTATAAATCCGAAACATGTACGGCATAAGCGTGTTGACACAGCGGTTCTCGTAAGATCACCGAAGTTAAGCAACGTCGAGCCTGATTAGTACCAAATGGGTGACCATTTGGGAATTCTAGGCGCTGTATGTACTCTCCGCTTATCTCGGCGTTTGTTTCCAGTCGTCTTGTACACACTTCACTTGCCACTAGTATTAAACAGTGTCGACTAAGGAGAGGAATGGTTGGAGATTGCGCACCTCCTGTCACAAAAATTTCACGCGCAGGTACCCCTTCGTGGGTATCCATAGTCTGTTAAAAGGCTGAAGGATACAAATAAGAAACAAACTCTTTCTCGTTTATTCAGATGGGCATTAAAAAATATTTTGTTAATTTCCATGCAAATTGATTTATCCTTTAAATGTGGCCGTGAAGAAAGAAAGAAAGGAAAGGAAATCAGCTTGCCTGTACACTTGCAATTTAGAAATAGATCGCAAATTGTTTCAAATCAAATCGCTCCATCTAAACAAAGAAGCATTTGAATCTAAATTCTAAATATTTATCCTGGAAAAATAAAACAATATTATGAAACAGAACTATTTCATTATATTCAAATTCCCCCCCTTAAAATATTGAATGAAATAATAATTGTTTAATAATTGTTAAAAATATGCGTTAAAAATGCCGTACTGATGCATATTTTGAACCGGACGTATTTAAGTATGTGCTCGGTTTTGTCCGAATGATGACGTCCAAATAAATGAAAAAAAAAAAAACCAAAAACTATCTTAATTTTGTTTTATTATTCATTTAATGTTTCATAGCAAACATTTTTTTATGCGAGGGGAGGTACTATAACCATTTTTTGACATGCAGAAGTGCAAGTGTAATGTAAGCAAACATCTAGCTGCTTAACTCCCTACATAGTATCCGTTGAGTTAGTACCTTATGGGTGACCATTTGGGAATACCAGGCGCTGTATGTAGGAGGAGGTCGACACCTAAAAAAAAAAAAACTAATGTTGTCATTTGCCCTGATCAGGATATATATCCGACTGAGGACCACTTGTGAATTTCATATTCCCATGAAATTTCCTCCTTTAGAGGAGGTCGATTCAACCCGCAAGGTGTGCTGCTTCTTTTTTTTTTTTTTTTTTTTTTTTCTTTATCTTGCTGTAAGAGAGACGCCGTCATTTCTTTTTTTTTTTTTTATTTCAAAGCCACAAATGTTGCTATTGGGCTGATTGTTTTGGAATTGTCTTTCACCGCAGGAAAGGATTATAGATTTGTTTGACACGATGACAGAATGTTTGCTGACGAACGTACTTTCTGGATATCTTTAGAATGTTTTCCGGTGCACAAAAAATCCCCTTGGATTAGTTTCCGGCTAAAAGTCGGGAGCTTTTCCGGAAAAGTCTAATTTAAGACATGATAGCACCAATAGTTTGTTACTAAAATGATTGAAGAAAAGAACGTTTTAAAGAATGATTTATTGTCAGAAAACTCTTTATTTTTAATCATTTGTCAAAAGATATTGGACGTGAAATATTATGTACTAGCATGCGTTGTGTCCTGTTGTTGCCCAGGAAAATTAAGGAACCAAGACTCTTTTGATCCCATCCCTGAACCCCATATTAATATTTATATTTGAATTGCTCATGTAATTTAATATAAGTAACAATTATCAACAACATCATCACAATAAATTCTACCTTTTCTTTTGCTTTTATTTTTTGTTTTTTATTTTTTGGGGGGTGGTTGTTTTTAACTAAAGCATAATGTTTTGATTATTATGACTAGTTGAAATGTGGACATTTCACGGAGTAAGAAATATATTTAATTAACAAATATGTTTTAATAAAGCTGATACTTTTCCGAATAGTGCAAACAATTAGTTTTTTTTGCACCAAAAAACTAATACCATGTAGCAAATATGTTAACATTTCTATGAAAATAATGTCCATTGTATTTTAGATATAGAACTGACCTAAATGAGATAAATTAATAAATACTCAGAAAGTAATATTGTGCTACATAGTTCAATATAAATAATAAAATCACGTCGCAAGAGACAATCTTTAATTTAGTCATTCAAGCATCTCTTGGCAAACAATATTCTTTTTCTTTGCCCTGTTTCTTTTGAATGTTCCTTTTTTACGTAATGCTTTGCTGACTTCTTTCTTTGGTGAAGAACTGCTGCATATCGAAACTGCAATTGCTTTCCTAACATCATTAAGCCGGTGATCATATATTATTATAATGATATTCGAAGACGAGGCTAGATCAAAAAGAAGGTCAGTCTTATATTTTTGTCCAGGGTTGCCAGATTGGCCCTTTTAAAGCTTAATTTTGCGAATTTGGCTTTTTTTTTTGTAGTAGTTTGGCCTTAAAATACTGTAGTTGGCCTTTTTTAAAGTGTAACGTACGAACTAAGAAAGGAACAAGCAAAATATTATTTAGATTCTTATTACTTAATACTGATTAGTAATAGGAGGTGCAGTATGGGTAAAGCAAACGAAGTAGCAGCAGCAACAGTGTCATCAGAAAATCAGGGAAAGTTGGTGACGGTTTTAGATGAATCTTTAAAAAGAAAGGACGAGTTTTTTAAAATTAGAAGTAATTAAGCATTTTCTGTCGTTTATTACCAAGCTAAGAATATTATGTTTCAACGACCCATGTTCCTCAGAATTGTCTTATCTATTCCCTGCCTCCTTTGTTCCAGCTAATTTGATTCGTTGGTCTAGTGGTCTCCATCAGAATTCCGCTTGGATATCACATTGTTATACAGTTTCATATTCCAGAAACTTCTTTCCAAGAGCTGCAGGCTTGTGGAAATCCCTTTCTGCTGACTGTTTTCCTCTTATAGATTTATTCTTTTCAAGACTAAGACCAGTAGGCATCTCCTATCTTTGCAATAATCATCATTCGTTCTTGCTAGCTCCTTACATCAAGTGGCTTTACGCTTTGTCTGGAGTGAATTCAATAAAAAATGTAACTATTATTATAATCATTATTGGAAGCAGTAGTAGTAGTAGTAGTAGTAGTAGTTCATAAGGGCGCCATAAAAAGTGAATCACAAATTTTTTATGAAACTCTCCTAAGTGTCTAAAGTCGAAAGGGAAGTATAAAGTAGAACATAAATATAAGCAAATCCATGAATGCAGATTGTTTTTTTGAAATGTCATTGTAATATTCGTAAATCTATTAATGAAGAAAAAACGATTTATTAATATTTCATGTTTGCTTCAACTGAAAGCAGAAGCTTTGATGTAAGAAAATATGAGCGTATGATATATACTTGAGCATCTGTAAAGTTTCCAGGTGGTGTAGGTACGATTTAGTTTCTTGAGGAAATATTGGAACCCAGTGATGGGGGTAGAAATAAGAGAACTTAACACTGATAGAGAGTTTTTGCCTCCGTTTTGACGAGTATAATAGTGAAAAAAAAAAAAAAAAAAAAAAAAACGAAACAGAATCCAGTGACTGGATTAAATATGTAAATGTTAAAAATGATTGGAACTAAAAGAAACTTTTTTAAGATGACAAACCAATAAATAATGCTGATGTTGGTAATCATGAAACAAAAAAACATGATGTTTTCTTTGTTCATTAGTTTATTTGCTAACATTAAAATAAGGTTACATTTCACGTTGCAAATCAATTTGTCTTTTTATCCTTAAGTTTGAAATAGGATTTTTGTCAAATTGACATAGCTGTTTGCTTTGACGAAACGTTGCATCCCTCTGCCTATTCTACAAGTATTTTAATGGTGAATGCTCTGATGAACTGCAAGCACTTGTGCCCCCACGACGTGAACACCCTCGACAGACCCGACAAGCTGCAGAATCCCACCCCCACACTGTAGAAATCCCTAGATGTAAAAGATCTTTCTACTCCAGTAGTTTCTTCCCCAGAACCGCTAGACTTTGGAATTCCATTCCAGGTCACTGCTTCCCCAACTGTACTGACATGCAGAAGTTCAAGTGCAATGTGAACCAACATCTTGCTGCCCAAATCCCTACATAGTACTCCAGTAGTTGTTTCCCCTGATAGTAGCCCCCTACACCAAAGTGGCAATGTGCCTTGTTTGGGGTGAAAATGTAATAAAAAATTTAAAAAAATAGCAATTTGTTTAATCTGTCATGCTTAAATTTCAAAAAGTATTTTTTGGTCTGTCATGTTTAAATTTCAAAAAACATTTTCTTTGGTCTGGCATGCTTACGTTTAAACAAACATTTTCTTTGGTCTGTCATGCTTAAGTTTAATAAAACATTTTTTTTATCAGTCATACTTAAGTTTCAAAAAGAAATTGTTTTAGTCTGTAACGTTCGCAATAACATTCCCTTTATGCCTATCAAGTGTGAAATAAGATTTTCTTTAGTTTCCATGCTTTGATTTGAAATATGCTTTGGTCTGTCATGATCAAGTTTTTTTTTCTACAACACTTGCTTTGGCTTGACATGCCAATGTTTAAACGCACATATTTCACAGCGTACCTCTTGTATTTCTTTTTAAGAAATTACAAATCGGTTGATTTCTATTGAATCCTTATAATCAATCAGAAAATAATTCTATAAATCATTTTCAGCTAAATATTCGATCATTTTGAAGATATTTTAAAAGATTTATTCGATCATCGTTCTTATTTAAAGTTGCACAAGACATTTTAAATGGTCTTGTACAATCTCTGACTAAAAGTTTATTTCAAGATCTAGAAGTTTTTTTTTTCATCTGGGACAACTATGCCATCCATCGTTTGGGGCAACTGTGCCTTCCATCATGTGAGGCAACCTTCATTCGAAGTAACAAATACTCATTTCATCAGAAGTAACCATATATCTTTCATTAGACGCAATTAATTCTGTTTTATTAATTTCTGTTTTTTTCATATGAGAAAACTTATATTATTTTCATAAGATGTGAGTGAGACTAATTTTATTTCAAACAACCAAGTGATAATTATCTTATTAGAGGCAACTGCACCCCCCTTCATTAGAGGCTGCTGAGCCCTTTCTTCATTAAATACACTAACGTCACCTTTTCTTTTAGAGATAACTGTTCCCCTTTAATAGAATAAACTAATTCTCCTCCATTAGACATGAACGTTCCTATCATTAGAAGGAAATGCTATTTTCATTAAAAAATAATTAGACTTCTTTCATTAGAAGCAATTCAGCGTTTTTTTATTAGAAGCAATCCAGGCATCCTTTCATCAGAAGCAATTTAACCGCCTTTCACCAGGCGAAATTTAGCCGCCTTTCACCAGGAGCAATTTAGCTGCCTTTCACCAGGAGAAATTTAACCGCCTCTCACCAGGAGCAATTTAGCCGCCTTTCACCAGGAGAAATTTAACCGCCTCTCACCAGGAGTAATTTAACCGCCTCTCACCAGGAGTAATTTAACCGCCTCTCACTAGGAGCAATTTAGCCGCCTTTCACCAGGAGAAATTTAACCGCCTCTCACCAGGAGTAATTTAACCGCCTCTCACTAGGAGCAATTTAGCCGCCTTTCACCAGGAGCAATTTAGCCGCCTCTCACCAGGAGCAATTTAACCGCCTCTCACCAGGAGCAATTTAACTGCACCTCACCAGGAGAAATTTAACCGCCTCTCACCAGGAGTAATTTAACCGCCTTTTACCAGGAGCAATTTAGCCGCCTTTCACCAGGAGCAATTTAGCCGCCTTTCACCAGGAGCAATTTAACCACCTCTCACCAGGAGTAATTTAGCAGGCTTTCACCAGGAACAATTTAACCGCACCTCACCAGGAGAAATTTAACCGCACCTCACCAAGAGCAATTTAAGTGCACCTCACCAGGAGAAATTTAACCGCCTCTCACCAGGAGCAATTTAGCCGCCTTTCACCAGGAGCAATTTAGCCGCCTCTCACCAGGAGCAATTTAACCGCCTCTCACCAGGAGCAATTTAACTGCACCTCACCAGGAGAAATTTAACCGCCTCTCACCAGGAGTAATTTAACCGCCTTTCACCAGGAGCAATTTAGCCGCCTTTCACCAGGAGCAATTTAACCACCTCTCACCAGGAGTAATTTAGCAGGCTTTCACCAGGAACAATTTAACCGCACCTCACCAGGAGAAATTTAACCGCACCTCACCAAGAGCAATTTAAGTGCACCTCACCAGGAGCAATTTAACCGCCTCTCACCAGGAGCAATTTAACCGCCTCTCACCAGGAGCAATTTAGCCGGCTTTCACCAGGAGAAATTCAGCATCTTTTTTTTATTATAAGCATTTCCGCCTTTTTTTTATCAGAAGCAATTAATGACGCTGGCAATGAGAGGCAAAAATTTTGATGAGAAAATTAAATTTTTTCATTTGTTTCATTGATCTATCACTCTTTTATTCTTCTGTTGAAGGCCAACTCCAGCTGACCTTGCTGTCCATAACTCTTTATTGGATAGCTCTGATTCGAGACTGGCCTTACTAAAGCTGCCAAACCTCACCAATACGGACATGTTTGAAACTCGGCATGCATGATGGCTTTTTTGTGATCACATCCGAACGGCAAAGAATTTCCGGGTTTCTTTTGCTCGTGCTTTCTTATATTACTTACATTAACCTGATATGGTCAGCTTATCACGTGTGGAGAGGGTGAAGCACTATTCAAAGCGAAGGTGATGAAAGGGGATTTTTAGAAAGAAAACAAAAATGAAGGGGGGGGGGAGAAATGTTTAGTGGCTTTCATTTTATTCAGAGCATGACAATTCCCCCAAAATAGTCAATTCATTTATTTATTGAATTGAAAGGAAAATTATAGGAATATTTCAGAATGTCTAGATATGATTCCAAACCAATACTGTTACCATTTTTTTACAGTTCATGATAAACTTCGAAATTCCATGGTGAATGTGGAAATAATGGTTTTTATACAAGATATATATCAGTGTTGGGACGATTAATTGGAATTGGGAAGCAGAAAAATCGGAAATTTTGGGAGTATCGGAATCAGTCTCTGAATCGTAAAAATTTGTGCATATTTTTCGATGCCACAACGATTCTTTTAATTTTAATTTTTATTTGATTTTGTTTAAAACAAACTCTTCCACCGTTGATAGTAATAATAAAATAATAAATATATATTTTTTTAAAACTACCAGTAACGCTAAAATGTATAGAGCCCTCCTCACAAGTGTATTTTTTAGATTTAAGAAAACATGTGTACATTTAACATGTGTTTTTATGGTGATTGAGAAAAATCACAACTTTATAATTAAATATTCAGAGATTTATGAAGAATCGGAATCAGGAAAAATATTCGAATCGTCCCATCACTAATATATATATATCTTTACTCCTTTAATTTGTTTTTTTTTTATGTGTATTGATATTCATATTAAACCCCATTTTTTCTACTTATTAAAAAAAAAAACGTCTTCGTTATATATGGGTCGTTGAATTGTATTCACTTGCAAAAGATCTAGCTAATTTGCATATTCTTTTAAACATTCATTTTAATTAATTCCTTATTAGTTTTTTCAGTTTCCTTATGGAATGATCATCTTTAGCGTGTAATTATATTCATGCAGATATTCTACATGATTTATACTTGCATAATATTTGCGTAAAAAGCTTATAGTAAACACAAATCTCTTTCTATATATATTTGTGTATGCGTATGCATATATTTGTGTATGCGTATGTATATATTTGTGTATGCGTATATATATTTGTTTTAAAAAATGCCAACAAAACTCCTCTATCAATTTTTTAGTCTACAGACATGAAACTTAATATATAAGATATTCAAATCCATGTGAAACTTTATATGTGTGTTGAGGCCGGGGGAAATCGGTGCAAAACTGTGAAAATTACCAAAATGGAATTTGCCACGTGAAGGTTGAACGATGCATGACATAGCTACTGGTTTATGTTTTAATTTTTAGCCTTGCAGCAAACATCTGCAACCTCTCTCCCACAGAAGAGACGTTGCGAGCCTGTCTTTGTTTTATCGTTATTTCCATGGCAGGTGCTCGTCTGAGCTTCAATCCCTCGTCCCCCCCTCGCCAATCTTTCACGAGAAACACCCGTCTGGCTGAAACTACTGTCAATAATTTTCCCCACTCTTTATCTGTGCCTAAATCCAAACGAAGATTCCATGAGCAAAGCCTCTTTCTTAGAACTGCACGCCAGTGGAACTCTCTGCCGCTTGCCTGTTTCTCACCTGACTACAACTTGGACGTCTTCAAGTCCAACATAAACAAACTCCTGACAAACCGTCCCCTTAAGTAAGACACTATCAAAACCCCCAATACTAATGATTACTACAATACTATCTCATTGATTACTGTACACGCAATAACCCTTATTTTTGAGTGGCCTTCGGGCCTTGATAAGTGGTGACCCCCATGTAAACAAAAAAAAAAAAAAAGGTCAGGCATAAACGTCAAAGGAAAAAATAAATGGTAAGCTAATGTTTTGATTTCGATTCTCAGTTGAGGCGCATGAGTCATTTTTTTTTTTGTTTTTTTTTATTTTTTAAATCATTACTATATATTGGGTCCAATATAATATAATATAATAATAAATACGAAATCTGCATTAATCAAAATATAATATTTAAGCGTATTTTATGCCCGGGCAATGCCGGGCAATGCCGGGCGGCCAGCTAGTATATATATATAAAATGTGACTGTAAAGTTAAATAAAATTTTATTAAATTATCAGACCAATAAGGAAAAAAAAAGAAAGAAAACCTCTTTAGGCCATGTAATCTTCAAGTCTAATGCTTCTCATCAGAAGAGGAAAAAGAGGAAGGTTTATATATTCGCAAAGAGTTGGCATAAGAACATTAGCTTACATTATATAGGATACACTATATGATTATAGAAGCAGAAAGGATGGTGATAATAAAAATATTAAAAAAAGATAGAATGTATTGGGACATATATCTAAAATAACAGGAAAGATAGAGACATCTAAACGTATAAAGTACAATGAGAATACAGGAATAAAAGTAAAAAAAAAGATTAGAAACAAAAGTAAATTTATACAATAATTTTATTACTTTATTACCATATATAGCAGCGATGGGACAGAGGTTTGAGCTTGGCCGATAGTGTGGGAGCTATTAAATTTGAAACTCCTTTTTAACTCTCTCTAACGGTGAGAGAATAGAACTAAGGTGCAGCAACATTACATTGTAAAGCTATGGGGGGGGGCGCTCTGATGTAATTTCTAGTACGGTTAAAAGAGACCACTTTATGTGTGAAAAAGAAAGAGCAAATTATGCTTCTTATATGCTTAATTTCGCAACATCTGTGGATAAACTATATTTTTGATTGTTCCATTTTCTATGCAGATGCAGAGATTCTCTGGTTTGCCGCCTTTAGAATATGTATTGTTCATGTAAGAAGCAATCAGTGTGTAGCCTCGAGTGAGTTTTTATTTTTTTGCGCTATTTATCCCAAGCAATAAGTTTGCATTTTTGCAATACTTTTCCCATGCTTTTGGAAATATTGCACATGGGAGTTTCAATAAATTGCATGTTTGATTGTAATTTCAATGCAGAATGAGCAGTTCTTCTAGCTAGTAGTAATGTTGCAGCTATTCCGGATGAAACAAGAGTTAAGGCTATGTTATTTTGTGATCGAATGGTTGCCCAAATCAATTTAATTAGGAAGGTTTTTACCAGTAACTCCTGGCGCATTTGAGAAAAAGATTTCTCCAACCCCATTATTGACAGTCTGCATTATTTGGTTGAATATTTTTCTTTACTCAAAAGTTTGTTCATCCCTATTTGATTGCACAACAAAAGATCATGCCGTAATTTTCTTCACGCTGTCATCTTACATCAAACAAAGTATTCAGCAGATTTGATGATGTTATTACCAATTGATTGAGAACTTTGTTGACAAGTTCTAAGCACCAAATCCTCAATCAATATCAATACCTCATCATAGATTTCTGGTAAGTATTTGCACCTTCTCTGCGTCTTTGATGAAAATATCTTCAGCCATGTGTGATTTATATTTCTCCCATAACTTTGTTGGAGATGAAGGGGAGCTAGTTGTCAATATGATGACAAACATTGCACAAATTTGTATAAAATGTGATGTATTACACGCATCATTAACGAATAGATCCCAGTGGCAGCATCATTTTCTAATAAATTCAGAGCTTGACATGTACTGCAAAAATTGGTATGTCCAATGCTATTGTTAGAAAAACGTTGGACCAGGGACATTTACTAACAACATGCTAAGAAAGAAATATCCATGTTGATTAGGTTAACTAGTGTACATTCAGCCTATTGTGGTTTCTTTGAATATGTCATGTCGTCCTTTGGTATTCTGCGGGGAATTTTAACTAAGAGAAATAAAATAAAAATTGAAACTTAACCCTTGATGTTTACAAAGGACAAAAAGGAAAAAATGTATGAGATTCATTTATCTATGAATATGTAATAACCTCCTGAAAAATGTTAAATTAATATTGCTGGTTGATTTTTTTTTCTTTTGCGTGTAACTTTAGTGCCTCATCTATAAAAACTAATGGCAAAAAATGGAATAAAAACTTCGTAAAGAACGTCTGTTATTTAAGCCTATCGAAATTCGGGCTGTAGAGCTGGTGTCATAGGCATTAAGCCTCTCCCGAAAGAGTGTCTGTAAATCTTTAAAATCGAATTTGAAAAAAAAAAATTAGTAACCCAACAAAATGTGAGATCGATATTAATTCAACAAAAAATAAAGTTTTAGGGATAAGGTAAAAATTTAAAAAGAGAAAGAAAATTTACGTACTAATAACTGGAAAGGAAAAATACAGGGGATTTATTAATTTAATTGTTTTTTCTACTACCTTCTTTGCGACTACATTTTTATTTATAAAACGAAACTGCGACGAAGTGTAAGATCAAAAGATGCGACCATTAAAAATGCGACCATTAAAAAGCGAGATAATATGCATTAAACTACTGCGAAAGATTAATATCAATAAAAACATAAGCATAATTGATGTATGCAAGTTTTTGCATTCCCGGCAAAATGTACGTTGGGGGAGGGGGCATATTCCTAATAATATTTCAAATGAAATAAGTAGCTATTTTGGCAAAATGTTGGTTTTTGTGTTCAAATAAATATGTATATATTTTTTTCGCACATTTTATTTGAGAAAAAATATTGCTTTCAAATATAATATATATATAATATAATATGTATATAATATGTAATATTAAGTAACTTCTTTTATAAATTAATGTTTATTTGCGTTTTTTAATACGTCCGATGACGTTCCTGTGATCTATATAAAAATATCTAATAACAAAAATCATATGCGGTACATTTCCACAACTGATGCATTTATAACAAACATTTTACGAATATTTTGCATACAATCTTTTATGTGAAAATGTGTGTAAATAAATATATAGGAATAAATATGCGTAAGAAATGAACTAAACAAACAAAACTACATGTGATACATCCATAAAGGTAAGTAAACACATGTATAAACAAAGAAAAAAGGTCCTGCAGTTTAGATAAAGAAAAATATGAGCAAAATACGGGGATATATTTGGGGTTACACCGTCTGAAAGAATGTAATTTGATTAGCTATTGAAATTGACGTAATTATTGTAAAAGAATTTTAAAATCAAAATAAAACAATATTGTAACTGACGTAATAAAATTACATTGAAACAATATTAGAAAACAGAATATTTTTTATTAAATGACTTTTTTGTTAAATACAGCTTTTTTTTATTATAATGATTTTTATTAAACACAGACACAAACAAATAAACATTATTAGAAATGATATTGTTTTCAGATACAGAATAATATACGAGGAAATACATGACTCGATTTCCTTCTCCACCACACAAATTCTTGCCTGCTTTTAGCCGTTAACTAAATTTCAACTACTTTATTCAATGTAACAAATGTTTATCGCATATGTTATTAATGAAATTTTAAAAAACTTACCTATGACCCAATAGTAACAAACGGACATGTACATATTTTCATTTTTATACAAACGTCAATAGCTACATATTTGCATACATATTTCAGATGTGATTTCTTTTAAATTCCAGCTTCATCAGGCCTTTAGAATCAACTGGTTTCAAATGCGAATGTACAAAGTTCTGGGTATTTTCTACAACAATATATATATATATATATATATATATATATATATATATATATATATATACATAAACCCTCTGGCTTAGTTTTTCTGTAAGGTCTGACGAGGCTGCTGGATCGTAAACATGGTCCAACATCCGAAACATATGTAACTAAACAGATAAAACAGTAGTAAAAAAATAAAGCACACACACACATATATGTATATATTAATATAATGGTTGTATAGATTGGTTTTCTAGATGTAAATCCAGTGAAACCCACGTGATTATTAGAGTGCTCGATGGAGGACAGAGCTGGTATATGTGTGTGTATATATTTAGTTTTGATCTCACTACTATATATTAGGTTCAATATGATAATCGATAACGAATTTTCTCTTTAATAATAAATACATATTCGGCATGAATTAAAATATCATATTTAAGCATATTTTACGACCTGGCAACCTGCTAGTATATATATATATATATATATATATATATATATATATATATATATATATATATATATATATGAAAATTTTCCAGAGGATACAGAATTTTATAACGGCTAAATACAGACCAAAAAGCATGATAAATTTAAAAAATAAAAAATGAAAATAAAGGTTAGCTAACCAGGTTTCGTTCCTCAATTATCAAAGCTAAATCGAGGAAAATACGATTTAAAACAAACAAAAAAAGTCATGAAAATGGCGGGGATAGAAAAAAGATAAATAAATAAACAGGAAAAATTACATAGAGACTAAATTAAGTCCAAGAAGATTTTCTTTTTGCTTGCAAAGAGAAGGTCTCAATGACTTAATAAAAAGAGTCTCTAAAATTTAACCTGATTTAATAAATAGATTAAATGCATTAATAAAAATTAAAAGTCAAATCAGACCTTCTTCAATTCGTGCTTGAGCAACAAAGTTTGTCCCGCTTTTATTTTATTTAAAATAGAGCGAGCTAAGTTACATCCTGGACAAAAAATTGAAAGTGATTTTATCTCTAATTTTTTGTTTAAGCTTTCTTGTAATGTGGCACGTTTAAACAAGAAATATCATGAAATTTGGAAAGATTCGGTTGGCAGTGTCGTTTTTTGACAAAATTAGATTTTCTAGATATGTTGCAATAATTCACGAACGTAGCCTTTCTAGGTTATCGTTAAAAAATCAAAAGAATTTGCAACATTTGATCTTCAAAAAATATGGTTGCTCGACGAACCCTATTGTTACTCAGAACGTCTTAAATCTTTCTTCTGCGCAGTTGTCTGAACTTGAACTTAATATTCTTTCGCATTGCTTGGACTTCTGCATTCCTCCCATACCCCCAAAGCGTGAAGAGATATATGCTGAATTTGAAGGGTTTTTTTTTTCTTTTTTGCTCAATTAAAAAGACTTTCTCCTGTTTCCGACTCTATGGTCAGTGATATTAAGGCGAAACTTAATGACGTCGCACATTCTTATGCGGGCACACCCATTTCATTTTGTGAAGCAAAATGGCGAAGTGAACATTATCGTATAATCAAAGCACTTCGCCATAATAAATCTTTAGTCATCACAAAACCCGATAAAGGTTCTGGTGTTGTCATTATGGATCACCAGTATTATGTCAATAAAATGTTGACTATTTTGGGGGACACCTCTAAATTTGTTAAATTGGATCCGGTAGATACTCATGATTCTACTATTTCTATTGAGACCAAGTTCCAAAAGCAACTTGTCAAATGGGTCAAAAGTGGTGTTCTTCCCACTTTCATTTCTGATTTAATTCGTCCTACTATTCGCCCTCGTTTGTATGGTTTACCTAAGACCCATTAAGAGGGGATACCGTTGAGACCCATATTATCTATGATAGGGTCTTGTCAACATAAGCTAGCAAAATGGTTGACAATTATTTAAGAACCTGTTTTGGAACTTTATAGTTCATATTGTATTAAAGATTCTTTTAGCTTTGCTAACTTTATACACAATTATACTCATTCAGACAAATTTATGTGTTCCTTTGATATTTCCAGTCTTTTTACTTGCATCCCATTGTTAGAGACTATTAATATTTGTGCTGACGCTTTATATTGGAGTAAACTTCCGACTCCCCCAATACCAGAAAATATTTTTGTAGAATTGATGAAATTTGCCACCATGTCGGTAGAATTCAGTTTCAACGATATCATGTATAGACAGACGGATGGTGTAGCCATAGGTTCCCCATTGGGACCAGCGTTGGCTAATATCTTTGTGGGTTTTCATGACGAGGGTCTATTCGTTACGTTACGTTGACGACACTTTCTGCTTATTTGACAACGAGACGGATGCTGATGCTTTTTTGTGTCCCTTAATAACGTTCATCCAGCCCTTAAGTTTACCGTAGACAAGGAAACGAATTCTACTCTTCCGTTTTTGGATGTTTTTGTGTCCAAGACATCCTCGTGTTTTCTTACTTCTATTTATCGTAAACCAACTTTTACGGGTCTCTATACGCGTTGGGACTCTTTTTGCTCTATGAACCAAAAATATATTTTAATTAAAATTTTAGCACATAGGGCCTTGATAATTTGTTCTGAGGTTAATTTGGATGACGAACTCAAATTTATAACTAAGACCCGCCGTAATGGATATTGTAGAAACTACTATCAATAAGAAAGTTTCTAATTTTCATAAACCCAAAGAAATTATAGCTAATAGATGTCCTGTGTACCTACGTCTACCTTGGTTAGGTAACATCAGTGACCGATTTGCTAAGCAAATTTCTTTGTCTGTGCAACGGTGTTATTTTGCATCGAACCCGCATGTTATTTTTCGACTAGGCCTTAGTCTATTCGCAAAGATGTTCTTCCCCCCACCATAATAATTATATTATTTATTTATTTAAATGTAGTTGCAGTGCGTACTATGTTGGGCGAACATCGCAAAGATTAGATTTTCGTTTAAAACAGCATGTGCCTTCAAAGATTCGTTATGCAAATTTTTCACCCTCGGATGTTCTGAGTAATACGTATGGTTCTGCGATTTGCGACCATCTTATAAATAACCATGCGTGTGCCACGAATTTCAGTGCTGACATGTTTACGATCCTTAGTAAGTCGCACTCTCCCTATCATTTGAAAATTTTAGAGACTCTTTTTATTAAGTCTTTGAGACATTCTCTTTGCAAGCATAAAGATAATCTTCTTGAACTTAATTTAGTCTCTATGTAATTTTTCCCCCGTTTATTTCTGTTTTTTTTTTCTATCCCCGCCATATTCATGACTTTTTTTGTTTGTTTTAAATCGTATTTTCCTCGATTTAGCTTTAATAAGTGAGGAACGAAACCTGGTTAGCTAACATTATTTTCATTTTTTATTTTTTAAACTCATCATGCGTTTTGGTCTATATTTAGCCGATATATATATATATATATATATATATATATATATATATATATATATATATATATATATATTAGCAGAAATCAAAAATAATGCTGGCGTCCTTCGAGGTTCCATCCTGGGCCAACTCTCTTCCTTATTTTCATCAATGATTTCCCAAATCACATTAATTGAAATGTTGTTAAATACATACGAGAAGTATTATTATGAAGCAACGTTTCATAAGGAAACCAACCACATAATTGATCCCAAACGATAACTAAATACTCCAACTAGAGTGGCTTGGGAATGGAATACTCAACCAACAGACAAATATATGCTATTATGTACCTATTTGCATGTATATGGTTTGGAAAATCTTTGTGACGAAGCATATAAACTTATAACATATTTTGATATGCTAGTATGGATAAAAAAATAAACAACCCAAATGAAAGAATGACAACCATCGAAATTAAGTTTATATATAGATATGAAAATCTTGTCTGTGTAATTTCTTCGGAAACCGCTGTAGAGTGGAAAATATAACTCCTAATATACCAGCTTTATTTAAATCATATAACTAAACTTGTATATTTTTTCACTGACTGTTAATTTGGCCATATAGAAATATATTTAATGACTAAATAAATAAATAATTTACAAAAAAAAAAAACAAATGGATACAAAACGCTAGGAATAAAATGAATAAATAAAGAGAAGGGCCTATCAATAAAATAGATGGATTATGAAGTCGCCACCCTAAAAGAAAAAAATATAACAATAAAAACCAAAGATAGGGAAGTAACAGGCATGAGGGTATAACGCTACTTCAGATGAAAACAAAAGCTCAGGCCAATAAACAATAAGTTAAAGTAATACTAATATCTCCCTGCTGTGACAACTTGACCACATTGGGATCATACTCCCCTCTCTGCCTTCACCCCCTACTCCTACTCCTTTTTCTTCACCACACCTTCCAATAAAATCTCTACTGCTCATATGGTCTTTCATGATGAAGTGGTATTATTTGAATTGGGATTTCATTGAAACATGTTTGCGCATGTGTAACCAATAATGTTTGTATATTAAACAGAATATATATATATATATATATATATATATATATATATATGTAACTGTTCTTTGATATTGCTTGTTTGAAAACAGACCAATATTGATTTCAAAAGGACGTCAAATTTATTTAAATATAATAATTTTTGCTCTTTGAGAAACCAAGTGTGTCAAATCCTGTGCGCTTTGAACAACAAAAGTGCATCAAATAAGCCTTTTGTGCTGAACCAAAAAAAAAGATTTCATTTTTTCCCGGCTAATGCTATGCTAACGTGTAATCATCTCTGTGATACCATTTACCATTTTTTTTATTCTTCCCTTTAAATTTATTCTCTTTTATTTCGTCACATCAACGATAAAAAAGAAAGATAAAGCTTCTCAGTGGGTGTTGTACACATGTTTAGATATTCCCGCTTTTTTCGTTGAATTAATGTCTCTTTGTTAAAAGCATTCAAAATGATTTTTACTCGTTAAATAGAACAGTTTGGCATCGTTATATGATGCATGTGCACATAGGAAAGCATTCAAAATCAACAGTCTTGTAGCAGATGTTGCAGTGTATGCCAGTTATGTAAAAGAAGAATATTGATGAATGATTGTTTCAGTGATTTTCATACTTTCAACTGTTGTATTTTCAATAATATTTTTAATAATCATATATTTCCAACAATGCGTATTTCAATTATAGTATTCTCAACGGTTGTTATTTACATTAGTTTTCTAAAAAAAAAAAATTATTATAGTATCCTAAACAGTTATATTTTCAATTGGAGTATTTTCAAAAATTGCATTGCTAATTTCTGAACAATTGTATTTTCAATCATAGTATTTTATACTACAGTATTCTCAACAATTAATTTTCAATAATTTATTTTCAATCATAGTATTCTCAACAAATGTATTTTCAAGTATAGTATTCTTAACAATTATATTTTCAATCATAGTATTCTCAACAACTTATTTTCAAGTACAGTATTCTCAACAATTTATTTTCTATTATAGTATTCTCAACAATTTATTTTCTATTATAGTATTCTCAACAATTTATTTTCAAGTATAGTATTCTCAACAATTTATTTTCAATCATAGTATTCTCAACAATTTATTTTCAATCATAGTATTCTCAACAATTTATTTTCAATCATAGTATTCTCAACAATTTATTTTCAATCATAGTATTCTCAACAATTTATTTTCAATCATAGTATTCTCAACAATTTATTTTCAATCATAGCATTCTCAACAATTTATTTTCAATCATAGTATTCTCAACAATTTATTTTCAAGTATAGTATTCTCAACAATTTATTTTCAATCATAGTATTCTCAACAATTTATTTTCAAGTATAGTATTCTCAACAATTTATTTTCAATCATAGTATTCTCAACAATTTATTTTCAATCATAGTATTCTCAACAATTTATTTTCAATCATAGTATTCTAAACAATTTATTTTCAAGTATAATATTCTCAACAATTTATTTTCAATCATAGTATTCTCAACAATTTATTTTCAATCATAGTATTCTCAACAATTTATTTTCAATCATAGTATTCTCAACAATTTATTTTCTATCATAGTATTCTAAACAATTTATTTTCAATCATAGTATTCTAAACAATTTATTTTCAATCATAGTATTCTAAACAATTTATTTTCAATCATAGTATTCTCAACAATTTATTTTCAATCATAGTATTCTCAACAATTTATTTTCTATCATAGTATTCTCAACAATTTATTTTCAATCATAGTATTCTCAACAATTTATTTTCAATCATAGTATTCTAAACAATTTATTTTCAATCATAGTATTCTAAACAATTTATTTTCAATCATAGTATTCTCAACAATTTATTTTCTATCATAGTATTCTCAACAATTTATTTTCTATCATAGTATTCTCAACAATTTATTTTCTATCATAGTATTCTAAACAATTTATTTTCAATCATAGTATTCTAAACAATTTATTTTCAATCATAGTATTCTAAACAATTTATTTTCTATCATAGTATTCTAAACAATTTATTTTCAATCATAGTATTCTAAACAATTTATTTTCTATCATAGTATTCTCAACAATTTATTTTCTATCATAGTATTCTAAACAATTTATTTTCAATCATAGTATTCTCAACAATTTATTTTCTATCATAGTATTCTAAACAATTTATTTTCTATCATAGTATTCTAAACAATTTATTTTCAATCATAGTATTCTAAACAATTTATTTTCAATCATAGTATTCTAAACAATTTATTTTCTATCATAGTATTCTCAACAATTTATTTTCAATCATAGTATTCTAAACAATTTATTTTCTATCATAGTATTCTAAACAATTTATTTTCAATCATAGTATTCTAAACAATTTATTTTCAATCATAGTATTCTAAACAATTTATTTTCTATCATAGTATTCTAAACAATTTATTTTCAATCATAGTATTCTAAACAATTTATTTTCTATCATAGTATTCTCAACAATTTATTTTCAATCATAGTATTCTAAACAATTTATTTTCAATCATAGTATTCTCAACAATTTATTTTCTATCATAGTATTCTCAACAATTTATTTTCTATCATAGTATTCTAAACAATTTATTTTCAATCATAGTATTCTAAACAATTTATTTTCAATCATAGTATTCTAAACAATTTATTTTCTATCATAGTATTCTAAACAATTTATTTTCAATCATAGTATTCTAAACAATTTATTTTCTATCATAGTATTCTCAACAATTTATTTTCTATCATAGTATTCTAAACAATTTATTTTCAATCATAGTATTCTCAACAATTTATTTTCTATCATAGTATTCTAAACAATTTATTTTCTATCATAGTATTCTAAACAATTTATTTTCAATCATAGTATTCTAAACAATTTATTTTCAATCATAGTATTCTAAACAATTTATTTTCAATCATAGTATTCTAAACAATTTATTTTCAATCATAGTATTCTAAACAATTTATTTTCTATCATAGTATTCTCAACAATTTATTTTCAATCATAGTATTCTAAACAATTTATTTTCAATCATAGTATTCTCAACAATTTATTTTCTATCATAGTATTCTCAACAATTTATTTTCTATCATAGTATTCTAAACAATTTATTTTCAATCATAGTATTCTAAACAATTTATTTTCAATCATAGTATTCTAAACAATTTATTTTCTATCATAGTATTCTAAACAATTTATTTTCAATCATAGTATTCTAAACAATTTATTTTCAATCATAGTATTCTCAACAATTTATTTTCAATCATAGTATTCTAAACAATTTATTTTCAATCATAGTATTCTAAACAATTTATTTTCAATCATAGTATTCTAAACAATTTATTTTCTATCATAGTATTCTAAACAATTTATTTTCAATCATAGTATTCTAAACAATTTATTTTCAATCATAGTATTCTAAACAATTTATTTTCAATCATAGTATTCTAAACAATTTATTTTCAATCATAGTATTCTAAACAATTTATTTTCTATCATAGTATTCTAAACAATTTATTTTCAATCATAGTATTCTAAACAATTTATTTTAATTCATAGTATTCTAAACAATTTATTTTCAATCATAGTATTCTCAACAATTTATTTTCAATCATAGTATTCTAAACAATTTATTTTCAATCATAGTATTCTCAACAATTTATTTTCTATCATAGTATTCTAAACAATTTATTTTCAATCATAGTATTCTCAACAATTTATTTTCAATCATAGTATTCTCAACAATTTATTTTCAATCATAGTATTCTCAACAATTTATTTTCTATCATAGTATTCTAAACAATTTATTTTCAATCATAGTATTCTCAACAATTTATTTTCAATCATAGTATTCTCAACAATTTATTTTCTATCATAGTATTCTAAACAATTTATTTTCAATCATAGTATTCTAAACAATTTATTTTAATTCATAGTATTCTAAACAATTTATTTTCAATCATAGTATTCTCAACAATTTATTTTCAATCATAGTATTCTAAACAATTTATTTTCAATCATAGTATTCTCAACAATTTATTTTCTATCATAGTATTCTAAACAATTTATTTTCAATCATAGTATTCTCAACAATTTATTTTCAATCATAGTATTCTAAACAATTTATTTTCAATCATAGTATTCTCAACAATTTATTTTCAAGTATAGTATTCTCAACAATTTATTTTCAATCATAGTATTCTCAACAATTTATTTTCTATCATAGTATTCTCAACAATTTATTTTCTATCATAGTATTCTAAACAATTTATTTTCTATCATAGTATTCTAAACAATTTATTTTCAATCATAGTATTCTCAACAATTTATGTTCAATCATAGTATTCTCAACAATTTATTTTCAATCATAGTATTCTCAACAATTTATTTTCAATCATAGTATTCTCAACAATTTATTTTCAATCATAGTATTCTCAACAATTTATTTTCAATCATAGTATTCTCAACAATTTATTTTCTATCATAGTATTCTAAACAATTTATTTTCAATCATAGTATTCTCAACAATTTATTTTCAATCATAGTATTCTCAACAATTTATGTTCAATCATAGTATTCTCAACAATTTGTTTTCAATCATAGTATTCTCAACAATTTATGTTCAATCATAGTATTCTCAACAATTTATTTTCAATCATAGTATTCTCAACAATTTATTTTCAATCATAGTATTCTCAACAATTTATTTTCAATCATAGTATTCTCAACAATTTATTTTCAATCATAGTATTCTCAACAATTTATTTTCAATCATAGTATTCTCAACAATTTATTTTCAATCATAGTATTCTCAACAATTTATTTTCAATCATAGTATTCTTAACAATTTATTTTCAATCATAGTATTCTCAACAATTTATTTTCAATCATAGTATTCTAAACAATTTATTTTCAATCATAGTATTCTCAACAATTTATTTTCAATCATAGTATTCTCAACAATTTATTTTCTATCATAGTATTCTAAACAATTTATTTTCAATCATAGTATTCTCAACAATTTATTTTCAATCATAGTATTCTCAACAATTTATGTTCAATCATAGTATTCTCAACAATTTATGTTCAATCATAGTATTCTCAACAATTTGTTTTCAATCATAATATTCTTTACAGTTCTACTTTCGTCCAGAATATTCTCAACAGTTTGATTTTTACAATGATAACATTTTTTCCCCCTCATGAAGCAATAGAAGCTTAAAATACAAACAATAAATTACTTTTCTCAGATCAAAAATTATCCAACAATAACTGTTAGATGGGTAGATTTCAACATAGAAAGCAGCATTTCTTCCCCCTTTGTCAGAAACATTGTTCATAGAAAAAGAAGACTAAAAGGACAAAATGAAAGCAAGAGTTGCGATGCTGCTGAAAGTAAAGTCAAGATGTAGTTTCTGCTTTCTCTGCTGAAACGCTTAAACGGGTTTGTCCTACTTGTGTCGGGTCAACATGACAGTTTGAAGATGTCGAGTCTGTAACAATAATAGTCTTCGTGGATGTTTTCTCTGTAGAAGAAACGGTCCAGGGGCTGATTGTAACCTTTTGCAAAGACGATGAGATATTGAGGCTCCTCTTAAAAAGGTCAAAAGTCGCCTGGATGAGAAAGCATTTCTTTTCTTCTTGTTTTACTTTTTTTGTTTTCATGAGGCATGAGAGCTAACGTTTCTAAAGTCTACCTCAAGACAACTTATTGCATCTTGCCATTTACAAGATGATGCAAGACTAAACGAAAACAAGCGAAAAAGATACTTCTATGATTTGTTTGATAATATTTGATTTTCCTATTTTGTGGCATATCAACAATTTGCTTTTTACTGTTGAAGGCAGAGATGATCTATAAGGCCCAAATTCAAAGTATGAGGTGATACACTTTGTTCTTTAGTCCTCTTACTCCATGAGTGATGTTTTTGACAAAGGGGAAAGATTTGCTGCTAGTATAAGTCGGAATTTCATGTTAAATTTTTCACTATTTACTCCAACTCTGCTCAATACGTGAGTAAAGCTAGGTAATATGTAGGGCT
This sequence comes from Euprymna scolopes, assembly GCF_053919585.1. Classification (NCBI taxonomy): domain Eukaryota; kingdom Metazoa; phylum Mollusca; class Cephalopoda; order Sepiida; family Sepiolidae; genus Euprymna; species Euprymna scolopes. The sequence continues at coordinate 6,035,038 of NC_136501.1, forward strand.
GTGACAACAGCATATTCTTTTTATTGTTTTGACTCTTGAGTATATATCTGTTAATATCTTATGTTTTTATATAAACTGATGTGGTTTTCTGTTGAGTGTGTCTTACTGTGTCGGATATGGATATATACTTGAGAGTCAAAAGAATGAAAAGAATATTCGATTGTTACAGCCCAAGTAATAGGTTATGAAAATATATGATAATTTAGCTTCAACTGTGCTCAACACGTGTGTAGGGATCCCTCAGTCTTTGACAGACTATGGTTACACACCGAAGGGGTGCTGCGCGTGAAAGTCTTATTGGCAGGAGGTACGCAATCTCCCAGTACACCTCTCCTGAGTCAACATTGTTAAATATCAGTGGCAAATGAAGTGTACAAAATGACTAGAAACAAATGCAGAGATAAGCGGAGAGCACATACAGCGCCTAGAATTCCAAAATGGTCACCCATCTGGTACGAACCAGGCTCAACATTGCTTAACTTTGGTGATCTGACGAGAACCGGTGCATCAACGTGATTATGCCTTGCATATACTATGTGAGTAGAGCTATGTAATAAGTAGGGCTGTGACAACAGCATATTCTTTACATTGTTTTGAATCTTGAGTATATATCCGAAACTACATCTTGACTTTACTTTCAGCAGCATCTGAAATGCATCCAAAACCAAACTCCTATCCTTACATCATCAACGCTCTGATCCCCAGCTGGCATCAATTGTGATGGATGGCTCTCGTCTGGGTGAGGCCCCGTGTTTTGACAAGCTTCTGGGTTTGACCTTTACTCCTGATCTGAAATGGAACACGTACATCAAGTCTGTTGCCAAGGTCGCTGGAAAGATGGTGGGATCCTTCTACCGCTCCAGAAGATATCTCACTACTGATGCAATTCTCTATCTATACAAAAGCCAAGTACGTCCAAGGATGGAATACTGTTGCCATATCTGGGCAGGAGCTGCTAAAAACAGCCTATCCTGCCTTGACAGAGTACAAAATAGACTTCGTGGCTTAGTGGGGATGCCCTTTTCTCTACCCTGCAACCTCTCTCCCACAGAAGAGACGTTGCGAGCCTATCCTTGTTTTATCGTTATTTCCATGGCAGGTGCTCGTCTGAACTCCAATCTCTGGTCCCCCCTCGCCAATCTTTCACGAAAAACACCCGTCTAGCTGAATCCACTGTGAAAAATTTCCCCCACTCTATATCTGTGCCTAAATCAAAACGCGGATTCCATAAACAAAACTTCTTTCTTAGAACTGCACGCCTGTGGAACTCTGATTCGTCTGCCTGCTTCCCTCCGGACTACAACTTGGATGTCTTCAAGTCCAATATTAACAAATTCCTAATGAACCGCCCCCTTAAGTAAACACTTCAAATCTCCACACTAACGTAATGTACTTGCAATAACCCTTATCCCTGAGTGGCTTCCGGGCCTTGATAAGTGGTGATCACTGTGTAAAAAAAAAAAAAAAAATATCTTATATGTTCTTATATATACTGATGTGGTTCTCGGTTGATTGACTGTGTCTTACTGCGTCGGATATATACTTGAGTCAAAAGAATGAAAAGAATATGTTGTTGCCAGAGCCCTAATAATAAGTTATAGAAATATATGATAATTTAGCTACATGGAATCTTCCATGTTTGATCCTCCGTAGGGAATCGTCAGGCTAGAATGCTACAGGTATGAAATGTGGAAAATTCAATGTAGAATCGGAAAAATTTGTGTCTATTTTCCGATGTCAAAAGCGATACTTTAATTGTCTTTTTTATTCTATTTCATGTTATTTTTTAATCTTCCACTGCTGGTAATAATAATAAAATAATAATAAAATAATAAATATTAAATCTAATACCACACCTTCGCACGTGTGTTTTTACATTTGAGAAAATGTAAGCACATTTAACATGTGTTTTTATGGTAATTTGGACAAAATAACAATTTTATAGTTAAATATTTAGAGGTTAATAAAGAATATGAATTAGAATCGGTAATTGTATTGGAATCGGGAATTTAGTACAGAATCAGTAATTGTATCGGAATTGAGAAAAATATTGGGATCATCCCATCACTAATATCAACCCTTTTTTTTTTTTTTTGGTTATTTAATGCCGGATTCGGTCATTTTAGTAAAAGATTTTAATTCTTCAAGTTCTTCATACCTTCAAATATTTATTCATAAAGTTTGGTTTGGTTGTTTTGTTTTACGGCATATCAACCCTTTTGGGATTATTTAATAGTGAATTAATAATGTAATTTTGATAAAAGTTTTTAATGCTGAAATTTTTGTATATCTTCAAATATTTATTCACAGTGTTTTGTTTGGTTGTTTTGTAGAGAAAAATTGTTTTTGTTGTTGATGTTGTAGAACATGATTGAATTTTGCAAAAAAAAAAAAGAACAATAAAATTTTTTTAGTGCATTTTAGGTCAGGAAATGAGTATCTTCAGACAGCCTGATGTATTAGAACCATGCAGATGCAACAAGTATTAAATAAAAAAGAAAATGCTAGTCTGTCCATGAATGTTGCTAATAATTCCTTATCTAAAATCTCCACCATTTCTTTATTTCTCTGTTTACATCATTTCCTAAATAATGGATTTCTTCATCCGGAAATTTCCAATTCACAAGATCTTTCTTTTCCATTATATTTAATTCAGTTCCTAAAAACTACTTTGTTTGACGTTCCATAGAAAATGGTCAGCATTATCCATTCAATGTGACAGCTTCCAAATTAGTTTCCTTTGAATATTTTCTTTCCTTTCTCTTTTCTTCCACCTCAGCACTCCTTCGTTGACTTATCCACTAATGTCTATTTCCCTGCAAGTAAACACTAATTGGTTAATGCCAGTGTGGAACCCCACTTAGAAGACAAGCCTTCAAAGTAATGTCTTTTCTTACTGAGCCAAGAACCTTGGAGTCATGTCTCTTAATATTGGTTGACACTCAAAGAAATCTTTTTTCATAGTCAGATTAATATAGAATAATTATCGTCTAAAACAAACTGAAAACTATTTTAAAACAATCTTGTAATTTCTCTTTTTTATGAAAGAATTCGACACCCAATCATGTGCTCTTGAGTATGACCTTAAACGACATCCAGTTGTGAGGCCCCATTTGGGGGCTGACTACAGGGGAAGTTAAACTGTCCTTAACCATTGCTCTCGGGTCCACAATACACACACACACACACACACACACACACACAATACACACACACACACACACACACACACACACACACACACACACACACACACACACACACACACACACACACACACACACACACACGAAAAGAATAATGGAAATAGTATTCCGACGAGATAAAGAGACAAAAAAAGGAACAAACCAAGTTATATGTTCATTAATGTTTCGTCTATATTGTAAGACTTTTGCTGGATAAAGTCTTGCAATAAAGACCAAACGTTTATTGACATATAACATGGTTTGTTCCTTTTTTCATCTCTCTATCTTGTCGGAATACTATTTCCATTATTCTTTATATATATATATATATAGTAAACTGATGAAGCCGTACAAAAACATTGAGTTTTGCTATCAATGTAACGTGGATTTTACACTTTATTAATTCATAAAATAAAACTTTAATAATTCATAAAAATAAAACGTTACTTTAGTAATTCATAAAATAAAACTTTAATAATTCATAAAAATAAAACGTTACTTTAGTAATTCATAAAATAAAACTTTAATAATTCATAAAATAAAACTTTAATAATTCATAAAATAAAACTTTAATAATTCATAAAAATAAAACTTTACTTTAATAATTCATAAAATAAAACTTTAATAATTCATAAAAATAAAACTTTACTTTAGTAATTCATAAAATAAATTTTATTAATTCACAAAAATAAAACTTTAATAATTCATAAAATAAAACTTTAATAATTCATAAAATAAAACTTTAATAATTCATAAAATAAAACTTTAATAATTCATAAAATAAAGCTTTAATAATTCATAAAAATAAAACTGGAAAGAAATAAACAAAAATCCTGTCGGCGTTTTTTTCTCAACAAAAGTTTTTTTTTATTACCGTTATAATTGTTTTGACATAAAAGTTCCTTGCCATCGTCCATCTCGCCCCGTGTACACATTGCCTCTCTAACCCCTCGCTAGCTTTATCCAGTCGTTTCTCTCATTTGCATTTACACGTCCGTTTTCTTCGACGTCGACTTTGTTTCTGCTCGAGCACGTGTTGCATTTTTTTCCTTTATTTTTCTTTTTTCTTCCGGCGCAAATTTCTTAATTTGCCTATGGCTTTTTTTCAGCTGCTGGTGTTGCTATCAATCACTTCGCAGCCAGTCATCCTTCGCTGCTGCCGATAACTTACCACGCGTTTATATGCACTGTGTTACATCAAAAAAATGTTTTATTAGATGTGCAGAAACGATTGTATGGAGTAAAATGTTTTTTTTTTTAACAAATTCGGAACATTTATTAAACTATTATTTTATTACATTTTGAGCTCTAGTAATGTATATACTATTAATCCATTATCCTAACGTTTGTGTGAATGTAAAAGAAATCTATATTGTTTAATTTTCTTAATACTGAGAGACTTAATTCTTGCTGAATTATCCGTGCAGAAAGATGAATATATTCTGGTTTCTTATTCTGTAATTTTTTCGTTTCTGAATATGAAACTAATCCAAATAATACGATTGCTTTTGCCGTTGCTTTTCTTTCAACATATCAATAAGTATTACTTACGTCTTTGTCAACGAAAAGGCACTCATCCATCAAAGCGTGTTTGTGAAGCTTTTTTTTTTTGCCGCCTATTCTGTTTTTTTTTTGCCACCTATTCTGTTTTTTTTTTTCTTTTGGCGCCTATTTTTTTTTATGAGAGTTTCTCCATTTCGCTAATCACATATTTAGCTTTTTATGATATGTTTACAGAGCACTTGCCAACTTCCCAGTGGGTTTCTTTGTTTATTTCTTCTCACTTCCTTCCTCCCTCTCTCTCTCTCTCTATCTCTCTCTCCCTCTCTCTCTCTATCTCTCTCTCCTCCTCTCCTCCTCCTCTCTCTCTCTCCTCCTCCTCCTCCTCCTCCTCTCCACCTCTCTCTGTCTCTGTCTCCCCCCCTCTCTCTCTCTCTCTCAGTCCTTTTCGCCTTGTCCAGGCGCCAAATCAATTTATATCTTCCGTTTTATTTCCCCTTTTGTATGTATGAGGTGTACAGGTTTTTGTACACTAGTACACATATGTATGAGGTGTACAGGTTTTTGTACACTAGTACACATATGTATGAGGTGTACAGGTTTTTGTACACTAGTACACATATGTATGAGGTGTACAGGTTTTTGTACACTAGTACACATATGTATGAGGTGTACAATTTTTTGTACGCTAGTACACATAGGAAACTCTAGTCCCTTCAGAAGTAATCTCCTCTAGCTGCAAGGCATTGTTGTACCATTCCAACAACTCCGCCAAGTCCTCTTGTGTGAGCATATCAATGACCCATTGCCTCTTTTATCTCCTCAATCAATATTTTTCCCCATTCTTTATCTGTGCCTAAATCAAAACGTAGATTCCATGAACAAAGCTTCTTTCTTAGAAGTGCACGCCTGTGGAACTCTCTTCCATTTGCCTGTTTCTCACCTGACTACAACTTGGATGTCTTCAAGTCCAACATAAACAAATTCCTGATGAACCGCCCCCTTAAATAATGACACTTTATCAAATCTCCATTACTAGTGATTACTACGATATTATCCCATCGATTACTTTACATGCAATAACCCTTATCTCCGAGTGGCTTCCGGACCTTGATAAGTAGTGTCTACCATGTCAAAAAAAAAAAAATCTTATAACGACAGCCTCTAAGAGCTTAGGGAATGACCAAACGTCCCAGTAAAAAAAGGCTGGATTATAGGGAGGATGAGGAACTGTCTTGATGCTCATCTTAATCAAATAATCTGTGACAAGTATAATGCATACTTGGTATAAACTTTGTGCAAATCTTCCGAATATTCAGTTTCTTGAAAATAATTGTGTGTACAGTTCCCACACTGACATCAAACTGTGGACTTATTGTCGCTATAAAAACACTATGGTCCTTATCCATGAAATTCTTTATTTGGCCAATCAACTCTTGTGTTCTGACTTCCTTACTCCTCACACACCTCTCATCATCCCACACAGACTCTCTGCCTTCCTTGAATCTTTTATGCAACTCAAAAATTGATGTTTGCTACATACAAGATGATCCAAAAGCAGTCTGAAATATTCCATACATTTCTATGGCATTTTTTCAAGTTTACAAAAGAATTTTATTGCATATCGTCCGTCAAAAGTGTCTTCACGTCCAGATTGCATTTTTGAAGTTCGCCAGTTGTGACAATCAGGCTTTAGTAGAGTGTATTCCAATTCCTGCTATACCTGTTCATTTGAACCTGAAATCATAGACATTGGTCAGTCATCTCATCAGATGAATAGCAATGACATACTGAATTTTCAAGTCTACGGCAATTTTAAATAATTTTAAACAATTTTAAATAATTTTAAACAATTTTAAATAATTTTAAATGCCTGTAAAAAAAAAAAAGTCTGGAAATTTCTTGAAGTCACCTGGCACTTTCGATTTTCTTACAAAAAAAAAAAAAGAAGGAAATAAAATTGTTCGATTATGAGCAGAGAAATCTTTCTCCAATGCTTTCTTCACAATTCGAAACTCCAGAAGTCAAAGAGTCCTTTCTTAGACTAAAACTTGATCTCGCTATGAGATATATCAATATCCGCGCATTTACTTTCTATTTCTGTCATATCTCTCAAACGTTGAGTTACTAAAGAAGTTAAGAACATTAATTTCCCTTCCTTAATTGACCAATTAATTATGTTACAGTATATCTTTCTATGGTTTCTTGATTGTATTTGATTCCAGGGTAAGAATTCATCTAAGCTGGTAGAGTATCCAGTTTAGTACTTGATGCAACATCACTTGGGGATGGTGAATCATCTATAATATAAATCTAACCTGTATGTATGTATGTATGTTTGCCTAAAACTTTCGACACAGGCAACAGATTTTCACAAGATAGGTATCGTTTTGGAGCTTGACCCTTCGGGCGACAAATATCGAAAAATCGGCTAAAAACAGTAATTCCTTCATCCTCAACTGGGCACTTTTCTACGGGGAGGGGTCGCTTATTTTCGCCGATGTTTTCGAAAATTATCCCCTCTTTTCGATTGACTAGCCTTAGTTTAAACCGTCGTCACTTCCGCTTTGGTGATGGACGCGGCTGCAAAGACGTCACGTTTATTTTTTTTACATTCTTTTCTTCCTTCATATTACGGGTTCGAGCCTGCCTGCCTACTAATTTTTTTTTTTTTGCTCAACACACATCTTCAAGCACCTGGGCAACGCCGGGCACCCAGGCTAGTTTCTTATATAAGCCATTGTGATGTAGCCATAACGAGTGAATGTTATTAAGACTTCAAATACTACGTTATTTTGGATATTTCGTCAGGATTTACTAGTAGGGGGATTATCCTTAAGCCAGGTTATCTTGAGAAATCCTTGTAGAAAGAGACCACAATCCCTTTAGCATGGTGAATCAAATTCAAACAGCAACACAATAAAAATATGTCATAAAACAACTGAACACACATTTGTTAATCAAATATTGTGTAACATGCAAAGGTCTTATTAACAATGATTAGGTTTCATGGAAGAAACAGGTTGGCGACCCAACAAAAGAGTCGTCTGCACTCAAGGAGGAGCAATAGAAAAAAGAGTGAGATTTCTTGAATCTCGTGAAAAGTAGGACAGTGTCCTCCAATATCTCAAGACGTCACCATTTCTCCAGAGGCACAAATATGAATATTAAGAGGGGGCAATACTCCTGAACAGAGGCAACTCTATCATCTATATAATTTCACATATTTAAGTTTTAAACAGCATTTTCTTTAGTCTGTGATGCTTAAGTCAGAAATAGCATTTTTGTTGGTCTATAATGCTCAAGTTTAAAATAGCATTTTCATAACTTCATACACAGATTTAATGGACGCATTCTATGACTTTTAAAGATGATTGACAGTTTTAAAATTATTTGGTTAAAGTTTTCTGTAGTGTCAACATTTCTAAGGTTTCCATTAATGCTTAATTTACAAAAACTAAAAACAAAAAAAAGGGAATGAAGTCTGAAGAATCTGTTAAAATCGAGTTTAATTTTGATTTCTCTTTTGTCTTCTGAAACCTTTCTATTTCAAATTTAAAAAGAAACCCATTTTTTTTTTCATCTCCCACCGTCTCTATCGTCATTGTGTTAATGGAATGTTACCTTGACTTTCGCTAAGCCTTATCAGTCACTGTTGATAGCAACATTTCATAGTGTGGTACGATATCTTCACGAACCCGAGTTGGCCGATGGTTTCGTGATTACCACATACGTTGACTGGTCTTTCTCTGTTTCCTTCCACGCCCACGTTGCTTTAAGATCCGTAGAAAGAATTGATGAGTATGGCCCAGTCGACGAAGGTTGAATTTGTTGCTGGAGGGAAGAAAAGTTGCCAAGCAATCAAAGAAAAAATGTCTGAAAGCGTTTGTTATAAACAATAACAACGTTTATTAACACAATCTTCAAACACCACGCAAGGGGAGTGATTGTGGTTGACTGGCGGAATAAAGTTTTCTTAGAAACTCTTGACTGCAATTAAGCAGCGTTGATGAAGAATGGCAACGGATTTGGTTCTTTAAGCGGCGGCAAAAAAATGAACCAACTCGATTTTTCGCTTTGGGTATCCTCTATTTATTGGCCCGAATACTTGAACAATCAGTGTCTGATTGGCCAGCCAATGGGGATTGCCGACTAATAGCTATCGTCGTAACAATCACTCAGGTTAGCCTTTGATTGGTTTTAGATAATCGGCCAATTAGTTGCAATCATTGGGAGGGGCTATACGGAGCAATTCTGTGATTAGTTGATGAATAATGTATAGCCGCCCAGTCCTTGTGCCAAGCTTGTACTCAATTCCAAGTTAGGCCGACCCAAAAATGATTGCCAACTTAAAAATATATTTATTGTTTATAATTTGATAAATTATGATTTTTCAGCAGGTGCAAACGTCTGCACTTTGTTTTTGTTTTATCTGTCATTCCCAATTTCTTTGCACTTAAAATGTCGGACTTTCAAACCGAATTAATTTTACTTATATAGTTCGTTTATAATTTTGAAAGGTCAATACACCTACAGATGGTTTTTGTTTTATTGACAGATTTATAGGTCAAATCCTGTTCTTGCTAAGGTCGCCATCTCTTTGCACTCAATGACAGTTTATTACACTTGGTTCTTAAAAAATGTTGGCTACCTTAACAAATTTTATACTGTTCAATAAAACAATTAATATTATAATTTAATTAATTATTGTTTAATTAACTTCGCCAGTCAACCTTTTGACACTTAATTAAAAGTGTCATACTCCTCCCCCACTTACCGACATTTAACCTTTGGTTAAAGGTCGGTAAATCATGTTTAACGGTACATACAGAAGACATATAATTACAATGATTGATTACACAGTTCAGTTTTGTATGTGTCCATAGAAAAAAAATCAATTGTTCATCCTAACAAACAACCCCATCTTTTTTTTCTACATCCCCCCTTTTTTTTTTGACATTTTAAAATATTACAAAAAATGTTTTCATTTTCTTTTTTTTTTTTTTACAGAATTATTATCTCTTTTTTTTTATATAATGATAATAATGACAACAACAATAATAATAAATGTTCATTGCAGAGTCCTTCATTTTTTTTTCATGCATTTGTAGGAAATTTTTTTCTTTTTTTTTTTTTTTTTTTTTTTTTTAATGCATTTGTAGGAAAATTTTTTTTTCATGCATTTGTAAAGATTTTTTAATCGATTGTTCCAAGAAATTCAGATCATTACACTGAAAGTATCTCCACCGATGGTAATTGCAAGGCTTCTTTCGGGATATTTGTGGTCTGTGGAGTTTGTATGTCACCTATTGGTTCAAGTTCGATTTGTTGTTCCAGTCTCTGCTGTTGATCAGTGACAACCGTTCCTGAGCTCCCAACATTCTTGTGCAGTTTAGTTGGTTCATTTCTCTTAAGCTTACTTAAACAATGGCGTACTATCAGGCTTGATGTTAACAAAACTGATACAATTAATAAGATGATGGCTATTACCAAAATTAACCAGGTAGAACTACCTACTTGTTCACTTTCTGTTAGGGAATTTTCCTCTCTAAGTGCATCGAGTTTATGTATTAATTCCCTTAAATTTATTTTCTTTAGAGGACTTACGACATTAGGGATTGCTTGCGGGGTCATGTTTGGAAATCCTTTTATTAGAGGTTCCCATAGGCTTAATCTACTAGTAAGTGTGATATTCATCAATGGTAAAAAAAGAGTCGCTGGTCTCAAATTTTTCCTCGGCTTGGTAATAGGGAGGAAGGGTTATAGCGCCGCCATAGACCCCACAGCCCAATGGCACCTGCAGAGTGGTCAACGGAGGAGATATTTTTATTGTTTTGGGAGGTTTTCCGGTACATACCTGAGATAGTTCCAACTCATCTTTCGCTGCTATCGCCCATGCCCCATCTGTTATCCTAATAGCATTTGGCAGCATTACATCTAGGAGGACTTCTATTTGACAATGCTGCCCTATTCCCTTTTTATTATCCTTGAATAATTCGATTACACACAAATGGTGATTGCTGAATGTATATATCGGGCTATTAGATACGCAGGTTCCGAGTAGATCATGTGTACATTTTTCTGCCTCGGAAGAGGTAAGCAACATGAACTTTTCTCTAGTTTGATCAAGAGCAATATTTTCGGATTCTATTTTGTATTTTGCGACAGTTCCCAATCCCTGTTTCTCATGTGGATAAGGAATCGGTAAATTAATGACTTGAAAGACTTCATATATACTACCGGTATCCAACAATGGAAGTGACACCACAATCAGCAATTTACCATCTTCGATGAGAGTTAGACAACCCAATGACTTATAGTAATACCACAGCTCAGCTGTGGGATTCGCTGGCAATCTTAGGTGATGAGGTAGTTTGGCCTGAACTTCTAGTAAGTGGTCTTTTAATGCAAAAGGTTCCACTATATTTGGAGACAAATGACCCAAAGCTAACATATCAGACTGTGCTTGCAGGTTTTGTATGGAGTCCAACAGTGCTTGCAACTTTTTCTGCAATTGTTCGATGATTGTTAAAAAACGAAGATATTTTCTTATGCAATCTTCCAGTTTTATCACTCGGATCATTAATTCTCCAGTGATATTTCCGAGCTCCACTTGCATTTCCTTAAACCCCTCCACTAACTCATTTATTTTGCGACGGTTATCGGCTAGTTCCACCCTGGTTATATTTAGAATAGTAATACTATCCTTTTCTACTTGGGCCAATTTCATCTGACCTTTTTCAGAAGTCCTCAATCTTTTCTTTAGGGCATCTAATTGTTCCTCTGTTATAGTCCCAAAAAGTACGTTTAACGCTTTCCCCATTATGGGAAGTACCGATCTTTTTTCTCTATTTTGTAATAGTTTCAATCCATCCAAATATTTTTCTATAACCTCCACACTAGTTTTCATAATCTTTATGTCCTGCATAAGTGGGCACCACAGATTAAAACATTTCCCTTTTTCATTAGCTATGCAATCAATTTCCAAATCCTTTCCTACTAAGGTGACCTCGTCTATTTCTTTTCTCAACTTATTTAATAAGGAGTAATAGGGTTTGAAGTTCATCGTAAAAACTATTAACCATTTTGACCTTGTAATCGTTACTTCACTTGTTTTGCGAAAAATTACATTCTGACTATGTCGCAGGGCTGCTACTGTTGTCAGCATGCTCAGCAGGAGTAGGGACTTCAATTCAGCCATCCTACAAGAGAATAGGGGGTTAAATTCAGTCGGTTACTAATGAAAGGTAATATGGTTCCGTCTAACTTTAAAAACTACTTCTTTTCAAGCCTTCTGTTTATATATTCCTTCTCTATATTTTATTTTATTTTGTTTTGTTTTTCAGACGCATCCATGGAAACTTACATAACCATCTCTCTGTTATATAATGCCGGTTTTAGATTTTATCCAGCACACATGCTTGATTCGCTGAGTCACAACTTGGTGCAAGCTGGTGATCAGTTATATTATGGGATTGGCCCGATGTCAAGTCATCCCTTTTTTTATTTTGATAGCTTCTTAATCTGTATTTTAAAGGTGTATCTTCTTTTTCTTGATATCTTTTTCGTAACTCTGACAGGGGAATTTCGTCTTCACTCTCCCAACTATCCAATTCATTTTGCACAAAGGCATTTCCTACTTCTTCAATTTCTATTTGTGATCTAGCAATTGGGCTTGGCTCAATCTCAATTTCTGACTCCGAATCAGTCTCCGAGGGGGCTTCTACCCACCTCGTCCATCTCATACGTGGATTTGCTTCTTTTCTTTTAGGAATTTCCCATTCTTCTACTCCTGCTAATTTTAAGTCATTTGCATGAGCCTTTTTTACTTTGCCATTTATTTGGTCCCATACAACAAAATTTACTGGACCTGTCTGATTAATTATTCTATAATAAGGAGACCATTTTTCGTCAAGCTTCCCTTGTCGTAGATGCTTCTTATGATACACCGGATCTCCTATTTTGAGGGTTACCTCTTTCCTCCCCAAGTTTACCCTTTCATTTCGTTTCTTCTGGGCACGTTTTATCCTCTGCCTAGCTTGCATAAATATCTTATGTTGATTTTGGAGGATTATCTGGTGAAAATCTTCTCCCAGATATTTCCTACGGGGTTTTAATAGATTATCAATAGGCAAGATTACATCTCGACCAAATAGTAAAAAATAAGGGGAAAATCCGGTCACTTCATTAATAGAAAATCTTATGGCCGCTAATGCCTGAGTCAGGAATAAATCCCAATTTTCCTTGTCGTCTTTAGTGAGCTTTGCCAATGTATCTCCCAAGAATCGGTGGAACCGCTCAACCTTAGCATTAGCTTGTGGGTGATAGGGGGATGTTACAATGTGCTTGATGTTGAGACCTTCAGTTGTTTGTCTCATTACTTCATTAACGTTTTCTGGGCCATTATCAGATACCAGTTCTAAGGGGGTCCCAAAGCGCGGGATTATTTCGGTTAGTAATAGTCTAGCTACAGTCTGAGCTTTCTTATCTGGTACTGCATAGGCTTCCGGCCAGTTAGTTAGCCAATCCACAAAGCTAACTATGTATTTATTTCCCTGTGGAGTTTCCCCATAGGGTCCGGAGACATCTACACTAATTTTTTCAAAGGGATAAAATGGGACATCAGTTTCTTCAAGGGGTGCAATTTCAGATTTGCCGCTCCTCGACTGACAAACAACGCATAGGTTTACATGGTTTGTGACTTCCTTGTACAACCCCGGCCAGTAATATTTCCTGCCTATGAGTTCGTACGTCTTGTCAATACCAATATGCCCCATTTTATCATGAAGCTGTCTCAATATGTCCCCTCGAATCTGTTTGGGTATATACAACCTAGGTCGGACGTCTCCGTCTCGGTCAGAAAGATAGTATAGCAACCCATTTTGTACCATATATCTTTCTAGAAATGCTTTAGATGCTTTACCTGACTCTATGGTTCTTTTTAGCGTCTTAATTTCTTCATCTTCCTTGTATCTGTCTAATTGGGGCATTTCTTTTTTGGGGTTTTCATCCGTTCTATCTGTTTCATCTAAGGTGTGTCTATAATCCAACCTATGTGAGTTTATCATGTTTATTTGATAAAATTTATCATCAATTTCAAGTTCTTGAGGCGTCGATTCTTGTTCTAGCTGATTAGGGATACGTGACAATAAATCGGCACATGTATTTTCTTTGCCCGATAGATATTCTATGGTACAGTTGTATCCACTTATTTTTAAGGCCCATTGTTGTATCTTTTTATTTGTCAAATCTGCTTTAAATAGATATTTCAAAGGCTTATGATCTGTTTTTATCACGAATTGTGCACCGTTTAGATAATAATCAAGTTTTTGGAGAGCATATACAATAGCAAATGCTTCCTTTTCTATGACAGGCCACTTCTGTTGCGTAGATGTTAACTTGTGAGAAAGAAAGTAGATAGGTACTTCTTCTGGTATTCCTGGGACAGGACCGTCCTTCTCAGGACATGGTTGAGTTAGACATGCCCCAATACACAGGTCGCTCGCATCTGTGTACAAGATCATAGGTTTATTTATGTCTGGGTATGCCAATAAGGGGATCGTTGACAGTTGATCTTTCAGCGTATCAAATGATCGCTGGCAATCATCTGTCCACTTAAAGCGAGCACTTTTTTTTGTGAGAGCTATAAGAGGGGTAGCTATTCTTGAAAATGCAGGTATGAATCTTCGGTAATATCCGATTGCGCCTATAAAACCCCTGACCTGTCTAACAGTTTTAGGTTCTGGCATCGAGCGAATTACTTTGACCTTATCATCATCTGGCTTGATTCCTTGTTTATTTATGACAAATCCCAAGTATTTAGTTTCTGCCATCATGAACTGACACTTTGCCAGTTTTAATTTTAACCCATGTTTTCTCAGTTGATTGAATACCGTTTGAAGGTGTTGGAAATGTTCATTTATATTGCTCGAGAAAACTAGTATGTCATCGAGATATGCCATAGCAAAGCCTTCCAACCCTCCAAGTACTATGGACATGAGTTGTTGGAAAACACCTGGAGCATTAGCCAATCCAAAGGGCATAACTCGAAATTGAAAAAGCCCGTAGTGGCACACAAATGCAGCCTTTTCACGGTCATCTTGATCCAGGGCTACCTGCCAGTACCCTGATCTCAAATCAAGGGTGGAAAAACATCTTGCCTTGCCTAAGAGGGCCAGTATATCATCTATTAATGGTAGTGGATAAGCAAGCGGCTTAGTTATGTTGTTGAGGGCTCTAAAATCTACACAAAAGCGGTGTCCCCCATCCTTTTTGTCAACCACTACAATGGGAAAGCTCCAAGGAGATCGTGAGCGTTCAATCACCTTAGCTTCCAGCATTTCTTTGACAGCTTCTTCTACTAACTCCCTTTTGTGTATCGGAGTTCTGTACGGTTTCATTTTTATGGGTGGGTTGTTTCCAGTATCTATTTTCATTTGAACCGACTGAGTTCGTCCCAACTCCTTATCTGAGTTAGCGACAACATCTATATTCTTCTGAATTAAATTCACTATCTCTTGTCTATGCTCATTAGGTACGTTGATGTCCTTAGGATTAATTGTATTTTTGCTCATCTTAATTGGGCGTTTCTCAATGTACCTGACTTGCTTCCGAATTCTTATTGGCGCTACCCTTCCCAAATTTTCACCCTTGGGAACGCTCAAAGTTTTATTACCCAAATTTGCCAACATAACTGGAATCTTTCCCTTCTCATTTTCTTTTACTATCGCTTCAACTAACACTATTTCTTCCTCCTCCGGTATTACCTCCTCCGTTGAAATCACCTGGTATAGGTTTTCTTTATTTGGCTCTGAGGGGACTAGTTTGGCTGCGCAGGAGATAGCAGTTCGTGGGGGTAATTTTACACTGTCTGTAGTGTAGATTTTAATTTCCCCGCCGGAACTATTACCCAAGGGAATTTTTACCCCTCTTATCGTTAGCCGATTTGGATTAAAACATAATTGTGCTTTATTTATTTTTAACCAATCCTCCCCTAAAATCATGGTTTGGTCTAAGTCAGGTGCAATGTACAATTTTGAACCTGTCTTAATCTTTCCGATTTTAATAGGTAGGTGGATCATACCATTTAGTTTCATTTTCTGTCCATTTGCTTGAGTTACTGTTAAATCTGAGTCTTTCAACTTTATTTTGCTATCTCTTAGGTCTTCAAAAATTGAGGACTTTAGAAGCGAGACTTCTGACCCGGAGTCTATCAATGCTTCTACCTGCTTGCCCATGATATCTACCCTACACGTCATGTCCGAGCCCTGTGTGAATAATTCATATTCTTCTGCTCCTTTTGTGTTGGGAATATTAATCATTTCCCGTTTAGAGCAGGAATTTCTTGGATTATTCTTTTTAGGAGCAAGAGTACCCTTATTCTTTTTTTCTTTTAATGACTGAATATGGTTAGTTCTGCGACTTTTTGTTTGTGCCGGTGCCTTGGTGTTTCGTTTTTCTGAAGTCGAGTAAGTTACATTCCCGCTTTCAGACTTTGGACACCTTTGTTCGTAATAATTCCAGCGTTCATGCTGATTTGAAGTAATCCCCTTTTTTTTTACTGGTTGTCTACAGCTGTAACAACCATGACTCTCTCCAGACCATTTTCTATGGTAACCCTCCGCCTTTGGTTCCCTTAGTACTGTATGAGAGCCTATTCCCTCCTGTTGCCAATGATTTCTACCTGAAAATTTATTATTCATTTTTTCTCGTTTCCCACAGCCCAGAAGTCGCTCATAAAGCCTTTCACTTTCTCTGGCTGATGACAAAGCCTCCGACAGTGTCTTTGGGTTGGCTCTGGCCACATCTTCCTTAATGAAAGTATTGTTTATTCCATCAATGAAGAATTCAGCTAGCTGTACCTGTACAGCTGACCCTTCTCTCAGTTCAGAGTCTCTATAAGCCAGCCTTGCAAGACTTGACATTCTACTAGCCAGTTCTGCAAGCGATTCATTTTTTCCTTGTATCACCTTAATCAATGCTCGAGCAGCATCAGCAGGGTTGACAAACTCTCCATACTGTGCTGTGATTTCATCGAATAAGGCTTTACTGGAAGTATCCGAATGGTCATCAAGATAAGTTCCAATCCATTCGGACACTACTCCATCTGAATAGTCATAGGCTAGGTTAATCAATTCAGGGTCCGATAAATTATGGACCCTTTGTTTTTTTTTCAATGCCATCAGCCATGGTTTCAGATCTGCCGGTCTACCAGAAAAAATTGGGATCTTTGATCCAGCTGTTACCAACATAGGTGAAATATTTGAACGAGAAGTAGCCATTGTATTAAGAAAAAAAAAAAATAAACACACCTAGAAGCTATTTAGAAATGAACCAACATGCACAATGAATGCAAAGAACAAAGAAAAATAGTCACTTACCCTGACTCTGTGGACTTTTCTGGTGAGTGGCTTGAGTAGGTTGAGCTAATTGCTTCCTAGGCTGGTTTCTGGGTGGAGTGTCGTTGTGCCGGTGAATATACAGAGTGTCGATCTTGTGTTTTGAAGCGCCGATACTGGATTCTGCGACACAGATGCGACGAGATCCGTCTGGTAATTAACCAGGGTCAATCCTGCGTCTTAAGGCACCAAATGTGGTACGATATCTTCACGAACCCGAGTTGGCCGATGGTTTCGTGATTACCACATACGTTGACTGGTCTTTCTCTGTTTCCTTCCACGCCCACGTTGCTTTAAGATCCGTAGAAAGAATTGATGAGTATGGCCCAGTCGACGAAGGTTGAATTTGTTGCTGGAGGGAAGAAAAGTTGCCAAGCAATCAAAGAAAAAATGTCTGAAAGCGTTTGTTATAAACAATAACAACGTTTATTAACACAATCTTCAAACACCACGCAAGGGGAGTGATTGTGGTTGACTGGCGGAATAAAGTTTTCTTAGAAACTCTTGACTGCAATTAAGCAGCGTTGATGAAGAATGGCAACGGATTTGGTTCTTTAAGCGGCGGCAAAAAAATGAACCAACTCGATTTTTCGCTTTGGGTATCCTCTATTTATTGGCCCGAATACTTGAACAATCAGTGTCTGATTGGCCAGCCAATGGGGATTGCCGACTAATAGCTATCGTCGTAACAATCACTCAGGTTAGCCTTTGATTGGTTTTAGATAATCGGCCAATTAGTTGCAATCATTGGGAGGGGCTATACGGAGCAATTCTGTGATTAGTTGATGAATAATGTATAGCCGCCCAGTCCTTGTGCCAAGCTTGTACTCAATTCCAAGTTAGGCCGACCCAAAAATGATTGCCAACTTAAAAATATATTTATTGTTTATAATTTGATAAATTATGATTTTTCAGCAGGTGCAAACGTCTGCACTTTGTTTTTGTTTTATCTGTCATTCCCAATTTCTTTGCACTTAAAATGTCGGACTTTCAAACCGAATTAATTTTACTTATATAGTTCGTTTATAATTTTGAAAGGTCAATACACCTACAGATGGTTTTTGTTTTATTGACAGATTTATAGGTCAAATCCTGTTCTTGCTAAGGTCGCCATCTCTTTGCACTCAATGACAGTTTATTACACTTGGTTCTTAAAAAATGTTGGCTACCTTAACAAATTTTATACTGTTCAATAAAACAATTAATATTATAATTTAATTAATTATTGTTTAATTAACTTCGCCAGTCAACCTTTTGACACTTAATTAAAAGTGTCATAATAGAACTTGTATTTTCGAACTATTTACACGATTTTATTTTCGAAAATGGATGTTTTTTTTTTTATTTTATCATCTAATGTTTTCTGCTGTTTTAATTTCAACTTATTTCACCCGCGTAGTATCGTTTAAAAATCAACAAAAAATCAATACACCATGGAGTATTGTTGTCACATTTGGGCTGGTGCACTTGCTACTAGTCTCTCGCTCCTGAACAAGGTTCCAAAGAGAGTCACCAACCTGATAGGTCTTGAACTGTCGTCCAAGCTTCAACCTCTGTCCCATCGACGCAATGTTGCATCCCTCTGCTTGTTCTACAAGTATTTTAATGGTGGATACTCTAACGAACTACAAGCCTTTGGACCTCCTCGACGTAAATACCCCTGACAAACCCGAAAATCAGCAAAATCCCACCCCTACACAGTAGAGATCCTTAGATGTAAGAAAGCTTTCTACTCTAATAGTTTTTTCCCCCAGGACTGCTAGACTTTGGAACTCCCTTCCGGGTTCATGTTTTCCCAACTGTATTGACAGACAAAAGTTCAAGTGTAATGTGAACAAACATCTTGCTATTCAACTCCCTTCATAGTATCCCTGCAACTTATGCCCCCAATAGTAGCCCCCTACTTCAAAGTGTCACTGTGCCTTCTTTGGGGTGAAAATGGAATAAATATAAATAAATAAAAAAACAACACATAAAGTGATCTATGACTTTGTGACATAACAGTTAATGCACTACACTATAATACATATGGTCTAAGGTTCGAATCCTAGAACCAGTCAAGCTACGCTGATGAGAGGTAGGACCTCGAAACATGCATGTTCGTAGATTACTGTTTTCGAAGTAAAATAAAAAATAATGTGTTTTTTTGTTTACGTCCAAAAAATATGGGCGATTCTCTAAGGCAAAAGAGTTTCCATGATAATCAAAGCTGAAGACGCTATTAAGCGTAGTATCGTTTAAAAATCAACAAAAAAATCAACAAATGTATATGAGCCATGAACTAAATGACGTCACGGTAAAAAAAAAGATTATATAAAGGAGAGAGCGCGTTTGAGAAGACGATTACGTTAGAGATGTGGATGACATTCAAAGCATGTTCAGAATCACATTTTATTTGGTGAAGTACTCAGAAATAAATGTCGTTGTTAAAGGAAAAAGTATTCGAGTTATCACTTGTCTTCTGTTCCTTGCAACGTAGACTGCATACAACGTGTGGGTCCTGTGTGTAAACGTGTCGAACTAATATATATATATATATATATATATATATATATATATATATAGCAATAGAAGTTATATATAATTTATTGTTTGTCTTTCAAAAACATTTGCTGGACATGTTTAACCTCTGGTCTGATTTCCCGATGGCGGATGGAGCCAAAATGCTGCAATGATCGGAAAAAATTATGAAGTGGAAAGAAAGGAAAATATCTGGTTCTCTGACTTTTCTAAAGTTGTCAAAACGTATTTTTGTATTTTTAGCATCGGAGTTGTAGTTCATTTTTTTCAGTGACAAGATAATTCATCATATCATACTGTGGAATGAACTCTGGGCGTTTTAGGGTGAAGGGATACTCGTACAACGCACTTGCACACGGAAAATCAGTCGTACAAAACCTAAAACAAAATATATTCATCTGATCACTCCACAACACAAACACATCTCGATGTTACAAACATTCAATAAAATGCAATGCATGCAAATTCATGGCTTTTGTCTGTCTAACTACTATTATATAAAAGTCACTCTGTGTGTGCGTAAGTAGGTTCCGAAACGGCTGAGGCTATCTTTTGCAAATTTCACACAAAGGTAATTTATATGTCTGACAGTGTTCTTAGATATGTTTTGTACAGAAATTCATCCGATATGTATCGAAAATCGAAAAAGTCCGATCTCAAAAATAGTCTTTCTTCTCTTAGAGATAAAAAGAATTTTCACAGGGAAACATTTTACATAACACCGACCAAGGAAAATAAAATCTCAGCAAGTTATTTCTTCTTTAAAAAAAAAGAGAAAAACTACTGGCCAAATATTCTAATATTAAAAAAATTATATGTATATATATATATATATATATATATATATAATTTTTTTTTAATATAATTAGCCACTGACATGTGTTTCGTCATCTACGACTCATCAGAGTGGCTGAATCTAGCGAGATTCGAAATCGGGGCCCTACGGTAATGAGCCTAAACCCCTTACCGCTGACCCATCTCACACGACTGTCTGGATATATCGCGATTTACTTATATATATATATATATATATATATATATATATATATATATATATATATATATATATATCTGAGAGAGTGAGAGATGTGTATGTGTTGGAGATGAATCGTAAAAAGTAGATAGACCAACACCACAATCGATTTGATCAACTACAAAAAAAAAAAACTTGTTTAAATGGCTTCATTGATTAAAGTAAAAAATAACAGATTTGAATGGCCGCTTGATGAAACGTTTAATAAAAAGTTAATGGTCCCTTCCCCTTTTTCTTGTGTTTCTTTTTCTAAACAATTTACTTTATTATGCAATGCTGAAAAACAGAAACAAAATGGACGCAATAAGTTTTATCAATAGATTAAATTGTTTCGATAAAAAAAAAATGAAGCGTTGTGAACACTTATGGGAAATTCATTGCATTTTTTACATTTTCAGAGAGAAATCTAAATATGATGAGATTGGAAAGTGATTTTTATGTCTTTTTTTATATCTACCAATCGAATATCTATTTTGATTTGTCTATATCTGCCAGTTTATTCCTTTTATAGAACTCCATATTTATTATCGCGTTTTATTTTCATCGGTGAACAATATGAATTGCATACGCATATTATTGGTATGAGACTTATCTATGGTACTCAACGATATGTTGCTTTTCTAGTGTGTTGGGGTGGCACCCCTACAGATTCTGACAATGCACTATTCCTGACGTAACTTCCGGTAACCAGGTTCTGCCTGAATCCAAGACTCAGAAAGAGACAGTCGTATCTTTATTTTGCCCTTCAGTTGAGCGGAGTTCCCACTCAACTAACGTCGTTTCTGTATTTTATGTTTAATATATTTTTCATTTAATTGTTTCCGAGTTTACTCGTTATTCTTTCCAACACTATGACAGTGACAGCATGCAACAAGGAAGGAAAAAGAAAATAAACAAACTGCTGCTAAGTCTGATGAAGCCGTATATCGTCGAAACTAAGTCTATTTTAATTTTTTTAATGTTTATTAAAAAAAAACATTCTGCACTAAATTGGCTTAATTTGAAATTTCAACTCAAATTTACACAATGCGAAGACAAATATCTTTAATTATTTCTAATTAAAATTTTCCATAAAAAGTGAAAAACTTTGACTCAACAAAAGGGTACAACGTAAGTGTAGAGCTTATTTAATAGTTTGTATCTTGATAAATATGAAATCCAATGTTTATTATTGTTTTGTTTTCTGTTTTTAGGTAAGAGAACCTTCGTTTTGATTGGCTGCAAAAATAGTGGTATGTTAACATGGCATTTTTTACATTATTTTCTTCAATTATTTGTGTTTTTTGTTTTAGAATGTGTCAGTCAGATCAACAAACGCGAATACATGTTCAACCATTTGGCCATAATTATTTCCACGTTTGTTTATCGTATATATATATATATATATATATATATATATATATATATATATATATTCACAATTAAACAATGTCGCAGCTCATACAATCCATGAAAACTTCAGTTCAGACCGGAAGTTCAAGAAAAGTTTCACCCACTTTGCGCTCATTAGCTGAACGTATCCGAACTTTCACTTAAAAAAAGTTTATGTATATAGCTATGTACAAACCAAATTTATTAACCACGGGGAATTAAAAAAAAAAAATAAAAACTGGAAATTTTCTTTCTCACAGCTAATAAATTTAGTCTGTATATAGCTATTATATAATTTTGTACGACTACAAATATATATATATATATATATATATATATATATATGCTCTCCGCTCATCTCGACATTGTTTCCAGTCGTCTTGTACCTCAACTTGCCACTGGTATGCAACAATGTTGACTCAGGAGATGCGTGGTTGAAGATTGCGCAACTCTTGCCACACAAATTTCACGCGCAGGCACCCTTACAGTGGGTATCCATAGTCTGTTAAGATTGATGGAAGCCTTTATATATACATATACATATATATATATATATATATATATATATATATATATATATATATATATATATATATATCTGTAGTGGAATGGGGACAAAAGTGGTTGGTCGCGTTCAATGCTGCCAAGACTAAACTAGTTTCATTCAATAATTACAAGAAACCCTCTCTACCACCCATAGCAATGGCCAACGACTCTTTATCTGAGAGTCCATCTTTCAAACTCCTTGGCCTAACGTTCACAGGAAACATGAGTTGGAACAATTACATTGAAGGCATTGCCAGGGCCGCTGCAAGAAAGGTAGGCTCTCTCTACCGTGCTAGAAAACTACTAACACCCGAAAGTATCCTGTATCTCTATAAGGCCACCATTCGCCCATGTATGGAGTATTGCTGCCACATCTGGGCTGGTGCATCTGCTACTAGTCTCTCGCTCCTTGACAAGGTTCAAAAGAGAGTCGCAAACCTGATAGGCCCTGAACTGGCATCTAAGCTTCAGCCTCTGTCCCATCGACGAAATGTTGCATCCCTCTGCCTTTTCTACAAGTATTTTAGTGGTGAATGCTCTGACGAACTGCAATCACTTGTGCCCCCACGACGCGAGCACCCTCGACAAACCCGACAGGCTACTAGATCCCACCCCCACACTGTAGAGATCCCTAGATGTAAAAGATCTTTTTACTCCAATAGTTTCTTCCCCAGAACCGCAAGACTCTGGAATTCCATTCCAGGTCCCTGCTTCCCCAACAGTACTGACATGCAGAAGTTCAAGTGTAACGTGAACCGACACCTTGCTGCCCAAATCCCTACATAGTACCCCAGTAGTTGTTGCCCCTGATAGTAGCCCCCTACACCAAAGTGGCAATTTGCCTTGTTTGGGGTGAAAATGTAAAAAAAAATAAATATATATATATATATATATATATATATATATATGGCTATTTCCGGGGAAACAGAAGCTGAATATATATATATATATATATATATATATATATATATATATATATATATATATATATATATTATACAAGCATCAGAATCTTATATGCAGATTAATTTACGTTTCGACGATGTTGATCATCTCATCCGAGGTTCAACAACGGTTTTTCCGATGTTTATATAATTTCACTAATAAAACTCCATATATATTGAGCACTTTTGAAAACAATATCATTTTTTTCAGTTGAACAGTTGAATACATTTGAACTTATTAAATTACCGTGTGTGTGTGTGTGTGTGTGTGTAAATTGCAGAATGAATTCGTGAATGCGAATTGTTGTCATATATATTAAAATGTAAAACAAGACATGTTGTATGGAACTGATGACAATGACATATACACAGTAGATAGGAAATGTTTTGCTGTTAGTCTCTCTCTTCTCCCTCTTCCTGTCCCTTTCATTCTCCTTTCCTTTCTCGTCTCTCTCTCTCTTTCTCTCTCTCTCTCACCTTTCTCTTATGCTTCCCAAGAATGTTTCATGCAACATTTGGTATAATTCTGACTAGGACACAAACAAAAGATTCAAAATTATACAACGGATAATCAGTAGTGGATTGGTCTAATACATTGCAAGAAAGATAAATAAAACAACAAAAAAAACGACAGTAAAGAATAGAATAAAACCAGAATTGAAGAATTACTAACTGTAAAAGAACACCGCAAAGTGAGGAATCTTGGATATGTTTGAAGCTTAGCTCATTATTCAACGCCATCCTTTGTTTTATTTCCTTTATTTTGGTTTCAAAACGAAAACAATTGAGAAAGATTAATGAAGTACAAATAGATGAAACGTTATCTGATTTCTTTTATTGATTCAATGTGATTTAATGTTTTTGTTCCTATTTTGTCCTTTTTCTTTTTCGCGTTTGTACTTTTACGTCAAAACGTCTCGTTTGTTTTGAATAATTTTTGTGGAATATTTTTTTTAATATCATTTTGTTGAATATGTTTTTTAATATTTTTTGTGAAGTATTTTTTTAAATATTTTTGTTGAATATAGTTTTTTTTTTTAATATTTTTGTGCCGAATATAGTTTTTTTAATATCTTTTTGTTGAATATTTTTTGTAAAATATTTTTGTTGAATATAGTTTTATTTTAATATTTTTTTGGAATATATTTTTAATATTTTTTTGTTGAATATGTTTTTAAATATTTTTTTGGAATATATTTTTTAATATCTTTTTGTTGAATATGTTTTTTAATATTTTTTGTGAACTATTTTTTAAATATTTTTTTTGGAATATAGTTTTTTATGGAATATATTTTTTAAATCTTTTGTGGATTATACTTTTGTTTCCAATATTTTTTGTTCAATATATATATATATATATATATATATATATATATATATATATATTACCATTACTCCCAGGTCCATTCTGACCCGGAGTGGTAGTACTTGTTAGGGTCCCAACTATGGGTTAAATAGAAACTGACGTGAAAACAACAAATATATTTTATTAAAAAAATTTTCTTCAAAACCTTTGGATTCGGCATTAAATACCCGAAAAGGGTTGATATGCGGTAAAACAAAAACAACCAACCAACCAACCAACCACCCCATAATGGACTC
>NC_136501.1:6065136-6082636 GCF_053919585.1 Euprymna scolopes
AGGACCCATGGAAGTCCTCTTATGTGAGCGTGTCAATGAGCCTAATCTCCATTTTTTTAGCTGTTTGAGCTAAAGGAATAACCAAAAGTCACAGGGAGCAAGGTCTGGACAATAGGAAGGGTGAGGAACTGTCTTGATGCCCATCTTGGTCAAATAGTCTGTGACAAGGATGGAATACTGAACTGCACCCTTGGGACAAGCTTTGCACAAATCTTCCACATCTTCAGTTCCTCACGAATAATTGTGTGTACAGTTCCCACACTGACATCAAACTGTGCATGTATTGTCTCTATAGACACACAACTGTCCTTATACATGAATTTTTTTTTTTTGATCAATCAACTCTAGTGTTCTGACTTCCTTATTCCTCCCACACCTCTCATCATCCCTGCCTTACTTGAAAGTTTTATGCCATTCAAAAACTCGATTCATGCAAGATGGTCCAAAAGCAGTCTGAAGCATTCCATACGTTCCTGTGACATCATTCTCAAGTTTCAAATATGATTTTATTGTATGTTGTTCTTTTAAAGTGTCCTCACGTCCAGATTGCATTTTTGAAATTCACCAGCTGTGGCAATCAGGTCTTAGTAGGATGCATTCCAATTTCTGGTGTAGCTGTTCATTTGAACCTCAAATCATAAGAATGGGTTAGTCCTCTCAAAATATGTATAGCAATAACATAATGAATTTTCAAAAATCTCCGACAATTTCAAATATCTGTACGAAAAAGTCTGGAACCTTATTGAAGACACCTCGTACATATGTGTAAATATCTAGATATAAGCTTGAGAGTGGCCCGTGGGTAATGGCTTAGCAAATGGAGTCAAAAATGGCTTTCTGGCTGGGTTCGACTGTCCTGACCGGTAGAAATTGTCACCTCCTACACTCATGATTACGAAAGCATGAAACCATAGTGTCTGTAGGTATAAAAAAATATTATTTATAATTGTAATTATTAAGGCCTTTAAGAATTTTTTTTTTTATTACATTTTCACCCCAAAACAAGGCACATTGCCACTTTGGTGTAGGGGGCTACTATCAGGGGAAGCAACTACTGGGGTACTATGTAGGGATTTGGGCAGCAAGATGTTGGTTCACGTTGCACTTGAACTTCTGCATGTCAGTACAGTTGGGGAAGCAGTGACCTGGAATGGAATTCCAAAGTCTAGCGGTTCTGGGGAAGAAACTACCGGAGTAGAAAGATCTTTTACATCTAGGGATCTCTACAGTGTGGGGGTGGGATTTTGCAGCTTGTCGGGTCTGTCGAGGGTGTTCATGTCGTGGGGGCACAAGTGCTTTCAGTTCATCAGAGCATTCACCATTATAATACTTGTAGAACAGGCAGAGGGATGGAACGTTTCGCCGATGGGACAGAGGCTGAAGCTTAGATGCCAGTTTAGGGCCTATCAGATTTGCGACTCTCTTTTGAACCGTGTCAAGGAGCGAGAGACTAGTAGCCGATGCACCAGCCCAAATATGACAGCAATACTCCATACATGGGCGAATGGTTGCTTTATAGAGGTACAGGATACTTTCGGGTGTTAGTAGTTGTCTAGCACGGTAGAGAGAGCCCACCTTCCTTGCAGCGGCCCTGGCAATGCCCTCGATGTAATTGTTCCGATTTAAGGTTGAGCACTGTCGGGAAAATAAAAACTAAAAAGCAGTCAACTAGCGTTTTTGCAACGTTCAAAACTTCTACACATTTGAACACTCTAGACTCTCGACTGTCTGCTCCTGAATTTATAAGTTGTTAATTCCCTTCATTCTCTAAGCAATTGTTTAGTGGCCTAGAGGTAAAGGCTTGGTAAATGGAGTCAAGGGTAGCTTAATGGCTAGGTTTGAATCTCTCGACTGGAAGGAATGGTCACCTCCTACACTAATGATTGGGAAAGCATGAAGCATTAGTGTCTGTAGGTATAAAAATATTATTTATGATTTATATATAATATATATATATATATATATAGTCTTGGAAGTTTTTAACCCTTAAAACTATACAAAAATTCTTTTTTTGATCATTCGTTAGAAAACTATTTAGTCAGTAAGTCATTCAATCACCTGCAATCACTGCATCATCTTGCTCTCTCGAATTCACTATAGCACCAGTAATAATTTATTTTTAAAGGATCATCAGTTGTTCACCATGAAACACTGTTTCGTGTGTATATATATATATATATATATATATATATATATATATATATATATATATATATATATATATATATATATATATATATATATAGTTCTAATAGTGATATTAAGAGATCTGTGTACAATTTATATAGTAATAATTGTTATCGTGGTTTTGTCACTGATATTGTTAATGTAATAGTTAGTATTATTATTATTATTATTATTATTATTATTATTATTATTATTATTATTAATTTTATGATTAACTTAGCTATTAATATAATAGTCATTGTAATAGTGTTATGGTGATTATTATCATGAATGTTCTTACGATTGTCATAATGATAATTAATTTAAAAAATCCGATGATATGAATTTAGAATGGAAAGGAAGCAAAGTAGTTTTTGAACGAAAAAAGGCGATTTATTTTTTAATATCGTTTTAGCGGTTGAAAAACTCTCAAGAACACACACACACACACACACACACACACACACACACACACACACACACACACACATATATATAATTTAAATAAATGTTTGGAGGTAAAGAATTTATATATAGTTTTTAAATAAAATAGGCGGAAGTTTCTCAAGAGCTCTTTCGGCTATCATCTCATCAGGAGAAAATCGATAGCGTAAAAAATAATATTATGTCGAAACTCTAAAGAGTTCTAATGGGGAACTATGGAATGTGCCAAAAGTACGGGAACAACTAAAATTAAGTTTATTAACGTTTGAAAAACGATTAAAATATTGGCACAACGAGGAAAAAGAAAAAAAAAAAAAAAAAAACGGGAGAAAAGATTCAAAGTTCCCCAAAGAGAAACAATGCGTTTACTGTTTCCTTTTGCCGGCACAAAGGTTTACGCACCGCAATAGAGACAGACTCCAAAATCTTTAAATGGTTTCTGGAGTTCGCTCTATGTAGCACCTCGAACTATTCTATTTCATATCTATCGGCACAGCACGGGTTGTCAACCAAATACTGGCGATAGCAGAGTCCAAGGCTGCAGAAGAAGGGAGACTACCAGACCCTATCCTCCCTTGTCTGATCTTCGATGGAACATGCTGGTTTATACGAGTCAAAAGATTCAAGGATGTTCGCCCAACATAACCAGCATCGCACTGGCATTTGAATTGATATACAATATTGCTATTTGGATATATATATATATATATATATATATATATATATATATATATATATATATATATATATATATATATATATATATATATATATATATATGATTGTTGAGCTGGATTAAATCCGACGATATGAAATAAAATGGAGGTGGAAGGACCTGGATACTCAACGTTTCACTTTATGCGGGCTTCTTCAAGAGGGATGGTCAATGACCATCCCTCTTGAAGAAGCCCGCATAAATCGGGCGAAACGTTGAGTATCCAGGTCCTTCCACCTCCATTTTATTTCATATATATATATATATATATATATATATATATATACACACACACGTGTAGTTGATTTTTTATTTGTCGCACGGAAATTGATATTAAAAGCTTCTTTCTCTATTTAAAAATTATTAAAACGAACGTCTTAATATATTCAGTCATGGATATGCGAGCGACTTCATAAAGATGAACTAATTTGCACATTTCTTTGAAAAACGAACTTTCAATGATTATTTATTTTTATGGTTTCTTATTAGATGATTGGATTCATTTTTAGCACACGCATGCATATATATATATATATATATATATATATATATATATATATATATATATATATATATATATAAAATAAAAATTACAATAAGTTTACCAAGGTAATCAGAATGGTAAACTTAAAATATATTATAAATATTAAAGAGTTAATATTTACAAGTAAAATAAACTCAGACAGATGTAAAAGCTCAATAAAACCATTTATCCATTCATGTGAAATCTTTTTATCATTTTTCTTTTGCCTCCTGTTCCCCTTACCTCACCCTTTTTTTTAACCAAGTAACTTGTAGTTTCATTAAATACTTTTATATGCAAAATCCGATCCTGCATTTTGCTAATTCCTGCCCTCTGATGAGAAGGAGAGTATTTCTTCGAAACTCCGCGGATTAAGGACTATCCACTTATCTTGTGCTTCCTTTTTAAAATTAAATATGTTTTTAACTCTTTTTCAAGATGTCTTCTAACATGTTTTATTAATCATTTGTTCATATATATATATATATATATATATATATATATATATATATATATATATATATATATATATATGCAAGTGACCTTGCCTATGTATGTCCGAAACGGTTTATTTCAAACTCGTTTGATAATCTTTGGTCTGCAGATTTGAAACTTGATATATAAAGTATTTGAACCTGTTGAATAAATTTGATTTGATTTTTAGCCAATAAAAATTAATGCTAAGGGGTCAAAATTAAAAAAAAAAATGGGACTTAACAGTAAAGCGACTAAAAGTTCAATTATGTTTGCGCAAAGATACATTTCTATGTTAAAGTTGGTTAAAATTTTACGTGTTTCATCCATCTGACGATAGCTCAAATGGTAACAATCAAGGCTGGAGCACTAAATGCTTTGGCTTCGATTCTAGCCTAAGTCATTTTTTGTAACTCACCAAATTTTGAAACCACTACTATATATATATAGGGTACAATGTAATAATCAATACGAAATCTGCATGGATTAAAATATCATATTTAAGCGTATTTTATGACCACACAACACTGGAAGGCCACTACTATATATTGGGTACAATATAATAATCAATAGAGAATTTGCTCTATAATAATAAATATGAAATTTGCATAAATTAAAATATACGTATGCATATTTTATGAACAGGCAACGCTGGGCGGTCTTCTAATATATATATATATATATATATATATATATATATATATATATATATAAAATCAAGAAGTGAACATTAAGTTTACAAGCCAAAAGCTCCTGTAAATTTCAAACGAATATAAATATTAATATTTATATATAAATTCCAACCAAATTAACAAGCTCACTAGAAGCAAAGTAGAGCTTGTCATAAAAGAAACACGATTAAAGACTGTAAATTGTAATTTACAAGAATTTATTGTCCGACACGATACTAAGAAAAGAAATATTAAGAATTCCTGTATCTTCAGAATTTCAAAGAATATATTCTTTTCATCAGAGGAAATATTTTAGCAAATAATTATTCTAGCGAAACTATGAATTTGTTTGTACTGACATAAATTGAAACTGCATTATATAAAAACTAATCATATAGGCAAAAATATTAGTGTAAGGAGGTTATGAGAAATGCAGAAAAAATGCAAATGAAAGGATATTCAATGATAGTTCCAAAAGACGAATTAGTTTAAGATTCAGCATTTCCATAAGAATTTTTTCGAGTTATAATGGCAATATTCACATAGCGATCCAAATTAAAAATCCAAAATAAGTGTAATCACGGCCACCAAGGTTTCGACTATTCTGTAAAAAAAAAAAAAAACAGTTTGCAAGCGATCGAGGAAAGATAATTTTCCAACATTATTTTTCAATTAAAGACGGAGTAACTGGTATAAAAAGCTTCCATAACAGCAAGAAGTTTGATATATATATATATAAGAACCCCGGGATACAGTGGCCCTAGGATACGTTTTTTAAGGTTACAATGTGGAATACGATGCTTTTCTGGCCCCTGGTTACGGTATTTGCACACCTTACGGTGTTATTTATAATGTTATTTGATTATAGACATGAGTATTATATACTGTACTATATGCTGTTACGAATTATTCATGCCGTATCCCGGGGTTCTAATATATATATATATATATATATATATATATTTACAAAGACGTCGTCACCATTTATCAAGGCCCGGAGGCCCCTAGAAGATGAGGGTAAATGAGTGTACGGCAGTCAGTAATAATCGTTAGCAGTGGAAATTTGGTAAATTGGATTACTTAAGGCGAGGGTTCATCAAAAATTTGTTTTAGTTGGAAAGCAGAAAAACAGAACAGAGTTCCACAGGCGTGCAGTTCTAAGAAAGAACCTTTGTTCATGGAATTTACGTTTAGGTTTAGGCACAGATAAAGAGTGGGGAAAATTATTGACAGTGGTTTAAGCTAGACGAGTGTTTTTCGTTAAAGTATATATATATATATATATAAATATATATATATATATATATATATATCTCAAACTTGTATAACATTTCGATTTCCGGTCATGGCATCCAGTTTATTTATTATTTCCTATTAATGCAACATTCTTCATTTCTAAAAGTAATTAAGATCGCTGATATTTCGAAATGAAACAAATTCTACAATGTTAAAAAAAAATGCGGCGGACAGACAGACAAAATCTCTATTATATTTATCTATAATTTATTACTATGATAGCAATAAAATTAATGGGCTGTTGAGATCGAAACAGGATCGCATTCGTTAGTTATTCACCCTATTTTTATATATTTGAGATTTGTCATGGTGAACTTAATGTCTTATTTCAAAAAGGACTTGGTATTTTGTAAAATGTCTACAGTAAAAGTAAATCCACAAAATGTTGAATAGTTTAATCCTTACCCAACCAATTCTGTCACAATCATAAACTGCCTACTCTAATAAACGATTGTTACCTTTTTACAAGGTGCTTACCACAGTCTTAGGAAGATTCCCTCAGGCAGAATCTTTGAAAGGTGATGGGGTAGCTTTATTGCTTCTTGCCTGCGGCAGTCTCACTTCTGAGAGACTTCCTTAGGCTGCATTCTATAGTGATTCACAAACCCCCTTATGGCATTAACTCCAACACATTTAGCCCAACTTAACTTGAAAATAACTAGAAATTAAGTCATTAATGATATATACAAAAGATTTTCATTTCGTATGGTTTCAAAAAAATAAATACTTTTATTTCTATAAATTTGTATTGTTTTTATTTCTTTGCTATCAAAAAGTAAAAAAAAATATCAGTAAAGAAGAAATATGAAATAAACAAGTAAAAAGAAATAATAGATGCATGACGTCTCTTATTTGAGATTATCTCCCTTGAATAAGAGTTCGCATTTCAGTCAAAGCTATAGTGCCCCGAAATGAATGCAGTACGGATAAGTTGAAGCAAGCTAGATGTGTCTCCTTTCCGGACTGAACATGGCAGACAATGGTGAGACAATGTGATCCTTCCGTATCAGAAAAATCCTACATATAATAATTTGATTGCAGAAATTCCCCTCTGGATCAAAGTACACTAGATTTGCTCTGTTCTGTCTGCCTGCTTCCCTCCGGACTACAACTTGGATGTCTTCAAGTCCAATGTTAACAAATTCCTAATGAACCGCCCCCTTAATTAAACACTTCATCAAATCTCCACACTAACGTAATGTACTTGCAATAACCCTTATCCCTGAGTGGCTTCCGGGCCTTGATAAGTGGTGATCACTGTGTAAAAAAAAAAAGAAAAAAAAAAGATGCCACATACAAATCTATTATATCTAGACTATTAGTCACTATATTATGTAACTTTTGAATGCCACCTTACTCGCATTTATTCGCTCTATAAAAACCCCAGACTACATCCTAGGAGAAGCATCACCACTGTCGCAAACAACTACCATGGAATCAGCTGCTATTTTCCCCTCTAAATAAAAAGTACACCTACCGCTCCCACTCGACACCAGTACATATTCTGCAGTAGTGTCCTATGTACAATAGCACTGTAATTTTCTGCCTCATACACTTACACAGATACCATAACCTTTCTGATTCCAAAATTAATGAAATCTCCCTCCTCAAATTCAAACAAATCTTATGTAATTTAGCGGTGTCCACCAAACGAGTTCCTTTCAGTGATAACATGATTCAAATTTGGTTAAAGCAGTTATTTCGAGGGTCGTAACCTTGTACGTTCATCGTAGCGCAGTGGATCCTTTTACAACTAACGTTGAGCGTTCAATCCTAACCTCTGTAGCTATCTCCCCACTATAACGGGTTACTGCTGCTATTTACATTGTTTTTAGGGTGTGTATTATTTTTTCTATGTTTTTGAGACACGCAAATCGGTCAAAAACCAAAATAAATTGTTTTTTTTTTCCTATTTCACCATAATTTTATTTACACAAAAATAGCTTAATAAACATAGTAAATTGTTTGGGCCTCCCCCCCCCCTCGCCAGATTCATTTCCTTTCAGGTATATAATCAATATTTCTTTCATAAATAAATACAATAATTCTGTTTTTGTTGTCGAGCATTTAACATTTAAAATGTTTACATTGTTTCAATCTCATAATTAAAAAAATTTTTTTTTTTTTATTCAATTTTCACCCCAAACAAGGCACAGTGCTACTTTGAAGCAGGGGGCTACTATCAGGGACTTAATTAGCAGGGTCATTATGAAGGGAGATGAGTAGAAAGATGTTTGTTAACATTACACTTGAACTTCTGCATATCATTGCAGTTGGGAAAGCAGAATCCCGGAAGGGAGTTCCAAAGACCTGCAGTTCTGGGGAAGAAACTATTGGAGTAAAAGGCTTTTTTGCACCTAGGGATCTCTACTGTAAAGGGATGAGACTTAGTAGCTTGTCAGGTTTGTCGGGGGTAGTTACGTTGGGGAGGTACAAGTGTTTGCAGTTCGTTAGAGCATTGTTCTATTTACATTGTTTATAATAGAAACAAAATCCTGTATATATTGTTTAAAATAAAAAAGAATTGTTCATTATTTAAAGCAACCGTTCTATTTATACGGTATATTTTTCTGCTTACTAAAAACTGTCAATTTCTGAAAATCCATGTACATTTTTAAATAGTAGTTGAATCCACTGTCAATAATTTCCCCACTGTTTATCTGTGCCTAAATTCAAACGTAGATTCCATGAACAAAGCTTCTTTCTTAGAAGTGCACGCCTGTGGAACTCTCTTCCGTTTGCCTGTTTCCCACCTGACTACAACTTGGATGTCTTCAAGTCCAACATAAACAAATTCCTGATGGACCGCCCCCTTAAGTAAGGCACTTTATCAAATCTCCAATACTAACGATTACTACAACACTATCCCATTGATTACTATACATGCAATAACCCGTATCCCAGAGTGGCTTCCAGGCCTTGATAAGTGGTGACCTCCATGTAAAAAAAATAAATAAAAAGTAACGTACAGCTGACTACAGGAATTTAGTTTCCTTTAAGTGATAAAGGGTTCGAGAGCATTTTGCCACCTTAACTCCGGTCTTGGCAATAAAAATACCATGCCCTGAAAAATACCTTGAACCATACCCTTCCCGCCAGTTTAGTTCACACCAGCCAAACGACACTGCACCTACCCCCACTCGTAAAATGGTGTGTCGATTCCGAAAGCCGTTGTTGGAGGTGTCTATTCCGAAAGCCGTTCTTAACATGAAGAGGTTGGGGGTTGGCTAACAACAAAGACAATAACAGCCGTAATTTAAATTTTTGTTGGGTGAGGGATGCATGCTACCACCGGACAACGCTGATTATCATCAAAATTCATCAAAAGTTCAATTCAAAGAAAGTTTAAAAGCTTAGTTAACCATTGATATATAATAGAAACCAGGAAGTCTACTCTCAGATTGAAAAATGACATTGTTATTTTTGTGTTAAATACAATATTAAACTGAGTT
Organism: Euprymna scolopes; assembly: GCF_053919585.1. Classification (NCBI taxonomy): domain Eukaryota; kingdom Metazoa; phylum Mollusca; class Cephalopoda; order Sepiida; family Sepiolidae; genus Euprymna; species Euprymna scolopes. The sequence continues at coordinate 6,074,878 of NC_136501.1, forward strand.
GATTAACATCTTTTTTTGTCATGACCATTGTTTCTAATAAAATTATCAATCACAACCATTATTTCTAACAACCGCAATCGCTTTTATAAAAACAATACGCTTTGTCCAAATTATTTCTTACAATAAGTATTGACCACAGATATTACTTTAGTTATGATTATTGATCTTCTTAGAACTAGCTTGATGGACAGACAACTATTATTATTATTATTATTATTATTATTATTGTTATTGTTATTATTATTATTGTTATTGTTGTTATTATTATTATTATTATTATTATTATTATTATTATTAGGGAAACTCAGCGTTGCCTGGGATTGAATGCGGATCAACGAATATTCCACATTTCAAATATTTTTATTGTCATCAAAATCGATGAAATCGCCCATTTTTCAATCAGATCGATTCATTGCCTGCTCTAGTTGGGAACCCATCACAGTGCACTGAGAGGAAACTTCACATGCCTCCCCAGAATGACTTAGTCATACATTGTAGTCTATGTTGCACTGTAGAGAGCCTACTGTTGATTTTATGAAACTGCTTTTATATAATGGCTTGAATTTAAGTTTAAAATACAAAAGTCAAGTATCATGGTTCAGTTGTGCCCTAAGCAAAAGCATTAACTTCGAACACGGCCTTGTCTTATCAAAGAACCTACGGTTGATTTTTATACTTCTGGTTGTGTGGTGATAAAACTTTTCAAATGCAGTTATGATGTTAGGGTGTATAAGAGAGTTAACTTTAACCCAAAGTAATACTAAAATTAAATGAACTCTCAAAAGTGAAAACCCACCCTAATACCTACCAAGAGAAAAGCTGTGATATCCTCCTTAAATACCCTAACCATTTACACATTTTCACTGATGCTTCCAAAGACCACAGTAGAGTGGAGTGTTCTGCTGTATCGAATGAAACAACCCTAAAAAGGTCCTTCCAACAGAAAGCTCTAGTTTTACTGCTGAAGCTCGATGGCACATTTTAGAAAATAATAAACATAAGAAATTCCTAATATTCTCAGTTTCACCTTCCGTTCTTACATCACTGAATAACAAAAACTGTAAAACCATCAAATTCCTAAACAGAATTGATTCATTATCTAAACACAGTAAAATAATTATATGCTGGATCCCAAGCCACATTGAAATAAAAGGAAATAAACGAACCGACTTAGCAGCCAAATCAGCTCTAAACCTGAAACAATAGACATTTCGTATACTGACTTTAAATTCAAAATCGATCAACTATTTAATGCAAAAGTGGCAACAACAATGGAACAACAACAATGTAACAAATTATGCCAAATCAAACCCATTCTCCAAGATTGGAAACCAACTACTAGAATATCAAGTTGTCATATCTAGAATTCATATTGTTCATACAAAACTCACAAACTCCAACATATCGAATCAAGAGCAACAACCACAATGCCGATTCTGCAAAAAAACTTGCACAATCAAACACATTTAGAGCCATTGATAATCTAGAAAAGAATATCTTAAATGCAACAATATGAAGAACATCTTCGAAAACAATCAAATACTTTCCTTTTTTTAGTAAGAAAACTTTTACAAAAATTTAATGATAAAAATGTTCTCTACAAAACAACTTAACTAAACCCTATAAATAAATATTTGAAAAAATAACGACATTTTTCTAAACTACTGGATTTTGGCATTTAAATAACTCGAAAAGGGTTGATATACCGTTAAATAAAAACAACTAAATTAAACCCAAAACATGTCTTTCTATATATATATATATATATATATATATATATATATATATATATATATATATAACTACTTCATTTACTTACATAAAATTAATATACGAAAGTATAGATTTATGCATAAACTTTAAGTATTTACTTCAAAAGTGCTCAATACGTAGGTAGAGCTAGTTAGTAATTTATAAAATATATATGGCGCCATATATATATATATATATATTTATATATATATATATATATATATATATATATATATATATATATATATATATATATATATATATATATATATAAACTATTAATTCCAGCATCTTTATTAGTTTCTTTGTGGTGTTTGTTGTATTACAACCAATTATTGTTTTTTTATTTGATGATAAGCGATGGTTATTTATGATCGAGATCAAAGGTGATGGGTCTTCTGGTCTGAGAGATCCCTGTTTTTAATTTTTTGTTGTTGTTGTTTTTTATTGTTATTTTTACTTTAACTCCGTCGTTGGCTTAAGTGTGAGAGCTAAGAAAAGAATAGAATCAATTGTTTGCTATTTTCTGCATTTTTGGATGGACATAATAGATTTAGTTTCGATCTTAGAGATGAATGTCTGAAATAGAACAATTACAAAAAAAGAAAAAGTACTGAACTTATTTTTTTATTGGGGAGAATCAGAAAAGGGAAAACGTTAAGAAAAAGGGAAAAGTGATAACCAAAAACGAGAGGGGAAAGAAAAACGAAATTCTAACAGGAGGTGAAAGGAAATAGTAGGAGGAAGCTAGACAAATAATAAATAAAATATATCTCCTAATAACATTTTATGTAGACACACTATATATATATATATATATATATATATATATATATATATATATATATATATAAAAGTGAACGTGTCTGTCTGTCTGTGTGTCTGTGTACATTTCCCTACGCAATAACTCTGTCAATTTTTAGTCTATAGACTCGAAATTTGAAATACCGGGTACTGAGATTTGGGAAAATCGATGTGACGGGTGTCAGCAAGAAATTTGGCTGTTAAGGGGTCAAATTTCAACGATTTGACCTTTAAGAACTCTACCAAACTCCTCCGACAATTTTGGGTCTAGACACTTGAAATTTTAGATATAGGTTCTTTGAACCTGGATCTAACTTAATAAAGTGATTTGAGCCCGAAACTATACATTTTAAGGGGTCATAATAGGGGTCAAAGTTTTAAAAAATTAACCATTTTTTTGTGTTTTTGCTTTTTTTGCACAGCATTCACCTCCAAACACCCGAGCAACGCCGGGCACCCCTGCTAGTATATATATATATATAATGGAAAGCTAAGAATAAATAGGAAAAAGAAAGGAGGCTGGTATTGTATGATTAGACAAACTAAAACAAGTGAAGAAGATGAAGATGAATATTGGAAGGAGGAGGAAGGTTGAATAAGTAAGAATAGAAACACGAGAAGTAGTAGTAAGAGGAGGAACATTGTTTGAATGAGATTGACAAGAATGGCAAGGGGAAAGAGAAAAGGAGAGAGGTGGAAAAAGTAAGAGTGGAAATGAGGAGGAAAATAGGAGGGGGTGGGAAAGAGAATAGATAAGCCAATGAAAAAAATATTAAAAAGAAAACAAGAGTATATATTAAAAATAGAAGGCGAGGGGAGAAGAGTGGGAGGAAAAAGCGAGTGGTTAGAGGAGAAACAAGGAAGATCACAGATGACAAGATGCAAAAGATAAGAAAAAACATCTAGAAAAAAAGGAGGAAGATGGAGAGAATCTGAATTTTTATTAGATTTAAAAGATCAAATGAAATAAAGGGGAGGAGAAACGAATAGGAGACAAAAATTGATAACAGCAAGGAGAAAGGGACATCCTAGAAAAGATGGGTGAGAATTACAAGTCACAACTAACAAGTATTGGGCATATTCTTAACTTGCAGTGACCCATTAAATTATATCCGGTGATGATGCCCCACTTTAGGAGCATGGGGGTGTTGAGCCAGTTTTTAGTTACCGTTACTCACAGGTCCACTCTGATCTGGCGTGGTAGCATCTGCAAATGTTTCATTTGTAAAGTAAATAGAATGTGTCTCAAGAATGATATAAAACTTTCCATTGAGATACAGGGTGGAACGATAAAGTTGTCGCCTTAAAGAAAACAAAACTACAGTTTTATTTTAAAACTTTTATTGAAAAAAATCAATTCAAGTAACTTGATTATGTAGTAGAGCTGACATCTATTTAATGTAGTTGCCTTCAGCCTCAATCACTGCCTTGATTCAGGTCTGGAACTGGAAGCATTCCTTTACCTCAAGCGCCGGCAGGAGCTTGGTGAATATTCGGCAGATAGTGGCAATCAGGTTTGCTTTGGTATTGTGGGAGGTCATGTTGGTGATGTTCTCGACGTATAAATAAACGAAGTAGTCCAGTGGGTTCAAATCGGGGGGAGGAGTGAGGGCCAGTGAGAGAAGGGTACAAAGTCGTAGCACTCCTTCTGAAGCCTGCACCAGGGGATCACCACACACTTCAACACATCCACATACACGTTAGTGTTGACTTTCAAGCCAATTTGGAAGATGTGAGGTGGCATGATATGGCCTTCACTTGAAATCACACCAAAGACCATAATCGTGACCGGAAACTTTGTTGAGCGTTGAACCGTCCGGATTTGCATTTTGAGGATGCTGGAAATAGTCCTGCTGTCATAACTTGGATTGGTAGAGTGCAGGAGTAGTACAACGGTGCATCTCTGATCTCGCTCGTTGTACATTGCATCACTTTCAGACATGATAGCAAACTCCCATCGCTCTTGAGATTTGTACACAACTGGCCAACTAGTAGATAGTCTGCTATATAAAAAGAAAACCAGTTTTCATCAAACGGAAATGGAATCCTGTCGTCTTTTTTTATTGGGCAACAATTTTATCGTTCCACCCTGTATATATATATATATATATCACCAGATCACGGAAGTTAAGTAATGATGAGCTTGGCCAGTACCAGAGGGGTGACCATTTGGGAAGGCTATGCATTGTATGTATTGCACCAAGGTGTAGAAATTTCCATGTTAGTATCTGGAGGCGCATTTAATTCACTGGAAGAGATACACCCTCAGTCCTCATTAAAATATGCACCTAGGAGAAGGAAATGGAATCATGTCGTCTTTTCTATGGCAACAATTTTATCATTCCACTCTGTACACATAATTCTAAATCATAACAATTAAAAGTAAACACTAAAAAAATACGAACATTAAATAAAGCAAATGGTGTTGATATGTTGTGAAATAAACAAAATAAACTTTACTTACAAAATATTTTTTACAAGGGAGTCAAAACTTATCAAGGCCCAAAGGCCACTTGAGGATGAGTATACGGTGGTCACTGGGTCAACAGCATAGTAGTCGTTAGTAGTGTAAAGTGTGTAGAATTTGATTATTTAAAGCGATGGCTCAACAAAAACTTGTTTGTATTGGACTTGAAGAAGACCATATTGTAATCAACTCGAAAGCAGGCAAGCAGGTCAGAGTTCCACAGGCAAGCAGTTCTAGGAAAGAAGATTTGTTCATAGAATTTGCATTTAGATTTAAGCACAGATAAAGAGTGGTGACATTGTTCTGGCCACACCCATTATTTCTACGAACAAACTTTAGTCACACCCATTATATTCATGCACAATCTTTGGCCATGCCCATTATTTCCCCTAATAACTGTTTGTAATGCCCATTATTTATACCAGGAAGTTTGGGCCACACACATTATTTCTAACAACAATCTTTGCTTATACCTATTATTCTACCCACAGTATTTGGTCACAACAATTATTTCTCCCCACAATCTTTAGTCACAACTAATATTTGTTGCTCACAATCTTTGGTTACACCAATTAATTCTTCCCACTAACTTTGGTTACAACTATTATCTCTACCCACAATATTTGGTTACAACAATTATTTCTACCCGAAATATTTCGTCACAACTGTTATTTCTACCCACAATTTTTGATAACACCTATTATTTTTCCCCACATGATTTGGTCACACCAGTTATTTTTACTCACAATCTTTGGTCGCAACAATTATTACTACTCACAATATTTGATCCCACATATTATTTTTACTCACAATCCTTGGTCACAAATATTATTTATACTCACAGTTTTTGGCCACAACTATTATTTCTACTCTCAGTCTTTGACCCTACATATCTTTTTTACCCATACTTTATGGTCACAAAGATTTTAATGTCAAGCCACATTTCTTATTTGCAACAATAAACTCTGACCACAGCCACACTTTTCAAGTGCTTTGACCACAGAATATTTTTTAATATAATAAAGAAATTCGCAATGGTCATTTCTGCTACAAACACAATCTATGTAGAAGGTGGCGGCTGCAGTGCTTCACTCGATGAGGACAATAAATATTGACCATGACCACTCTTACATCAGTTCTTGGCCACACGCGGTTATTTTTCTATACTGGCCCAGAAATGACCTGCTTGTTTCTGCAAATGATTTTGCTGTCAAATCCTGACACCAAATTGAATTTTGGATTCTCTCCAACTGTGAAATGTTTTGTCTCCCCAGACATCGCAAAGGGGAGAAAGGCCAGCGGGAGATAACATTTAATATCAGCAGCAATGGCTTTGCCAAGTATTTTCGCATGGGAGACGGGGATTCTGTACTTTGCTGTTTGGAGGATGACAAGTGGAAGGAGGTGCAATAGATAACATGCAGACAGTTTGGTGTGTGGCTGGGTGGACGCGATTCATCAAGAGGAATGGAATTACTTCAGTTTTTGGAATGGCTTATATAAAAAAAACCGTTATTGTCGATATAAATATATATATATATGTGTGTGTGCGTGTGTGTGTGTGTGTATATATATATATATGTATATATATATGTATATATATATATGTATATATATATATATATATGTTCATTGTGTTACTCATTCATATATCTTCATCTTACTAACATACTTGCTTGTCACTATGCACATTTTTTTTACATGAAAGTTTTGAATGTTAGTCCGTCGGAATGATAAGAACCATTTGATCATCCAGGAAGGATGATGGATGACACACACTGAATTGTGAAGCAAGTGTTGTTCAACCTCTAACCCTCTTTTCTTTAATATATATATATATATATATATATATATATATATATATATATATATATATATATAAGGAGCCTGTGTTTTTATATATATATATATATATATATATATAAGGAGCCTGTGTTTATATATATATATATATATATATATATATATATATATATATATATAAACACAGGTTCCTTCAATCTTTGAAAGACTATGGATACTCACAAAGGGGTGCCTGCACATGAAATTTTTGTAGCAGGAGGTGCACAATCTCCAACCACACCTCTCCTGGGTCGACATTGTTAAATACCAGTGGCAAGTGAAGTGTATGTACAGGACGACTGGAAACAAATACCAAGATAAGCGGAGGGCACATACAGCGCCTAGAATTCCCAAATGGTCACCCATCTGGTACTAACCAGGCTCAACATTACTTACTTTGGTGATCTGACAAAAACGGGTGTTCCAACGCGATTATACAGTGTGTGTATATATATATATATATATATATATATATATATATATATATATATACGCATGCACGCATGTCTGTGCGTCTATATATATCCAAGATGTACCCAGCGTTGTGTGGTATTAAAGTTAACGTTAAATTCCTTAAAAAAAAGTGAATGAAAAAAACAAAAACAAAAAAAAAACTGAGACATGTGCATGCGAGTATTATGTTTTTTTTTTAAACAATTCAATTCTTGTAAGTAAAAAAAAAATCTGGAACCAGGATCGAAACCAAAACCTAAAGACAGTGAGTCAAGTATGATAACCATTAGACCCGCTTGTCACGTTTTTGAAATGTGTTTTCCGATCTACTTATTCTTACCATACTGTGAGGGATGTGCGCATGTGCAGTCATATAACAGTTAACAAATAGATAAAAATCCGATGACCCCCCCCACCCCCAAGTACCATTTTTTTTTAATT
>NC_136501.1:6087636-6145136 GCF_053919585.1 Euprymna scolopes
TTTTTCTCCTTCGTCGTGATTTTCAATTCCTGTTCAAATAACAGATAAACTATTTAAAATCTGCTTTCACAGTGTAAAAAATCTGGTCTGAGGATGTATCTTCCCTAAAAGAATTGCAGCAGAAACATGTATGCACATATGTAGCCGATAATTTTATTATAAATAAATATGCTACTATATATAGTCTTTGAAGTTTTTAACCTTTAAAACTATACAAAAAAATATTTTTTATCATTCGCTAGAAAACCATCTAGTCAGTAAGTCATTTAATCACCTGCAATCACTGCATCAACTCGCTCTCGAATTTACTATAGTACTTATAATTTATTTTTCAAGGGATCATCTGTTGTTTACCATGAAACACTGTTTGGGGGATATATATATATATATATATATATATATATAGATATATATAGATATATATATATATATACTAACAGAAAGACTCGGCCTTATCCAGAATTGAATGGGAAATCCATGTCCTCCATGGCATCATAACTCTAAATAATATGTTACTGCTGATAAGATAATTTTCTGTACTTTTATCGGCAGCATTTTTATTAAAGTATTAATCTACAGTTCTCCCTCCGTACAAGATTTTTGTAGTAATCACCACTCTAGTTACAACCACTGTCAAACATTTCTCCAACTCTATCTGTGCTTCAATCTAAACAAAATTCCATGAACAAAGTTCCTTTCTTAGAATTGCGCACTAGTAGAACTCTGTACCACAGGCCTGCTTTCCAGCTGACTACAACATAATGATCTTCAAGTCAAATGTAAACAAGTTTCTGTAGAGCCGCCGCCTTAAATAATCCAATTCAATCCACCACTACCGATCGCTAGGCTGTTGACTCACTGACCACCTGATACTCATTAACCTTTATTGTCGAGTGGCCTTCAGTCCTTTAGAAGTGGTGATTTCTTCGTAAAAATACAATCTTCATATTTAAAATGAAAAACAAGGATGACCTTCAGAGCTGAAACGAGTCTTTGTTGGGGACCTCCAGCAGGTTTCTTCATCTAGCGGTTTAGGATTTTACTGGCTTTGTCTCCACTGATTGCTGATGTTGTTTTGACTAAACAAACATTCTTAATTAACTTAATCTAATTAATTTCTAATATGATTATTCATTTAAAAATAGTTCTTTTGTAGATGAACGATAAATAAAAAAGCTATGTGTCATCGTTTTTTGTGTTTTTCATTTTTTTTTCTTTTTATGAGTTACCTCCCCTTTTTCATTTTTTTATCCTTTTCTTTTTTAACATAAAATATTTAAGCAAGAAAATTACATTTTAACTAATTAAAGAAAGCAATTAGTTTTTTTTTAAATAGAAAGATAATTGCACAAACTATTTTTCTAAAAGAAAGAAAGAAAAAGAATAAATGGACTAAAAGAAATGAAGAAAATGAGTACAATTTTTTAAGGAAAAGAAATGAGTTTTTAATGAAAGGAAGTAAGAATGTTTTGTGACAAATGAAAAGAAGGAACTGAAAATGAAATATTTAAAAAAAAAAAAAAGAGATTTTTTTTAAAATAGAAGAAAAAGAAGGAAAACAATTTTTTAGGGAAATAAAAAAATAAAATTGTTTTAATCAAAGAAAGAAAAAATGTAAGATTTCTTTGTAAAATAAAAGAAGGGGAAGATTTTTTTAGCGAGAAAGGAAACTTAATTTTAAAGAAAGACTAAATTAGGAAATAATGAAAAATAAGAACAGACTTTTAGTTCTGTTGACCTGAGTAGAATTCGTATTATTTGGATTTCTCAGCCTACTGTTCGCAACTTGATTGTCATTTTCACAACATTTCCGTCGATGTAACCTCCGACCTTCTTCAGGTGTATCTTGTCGAACTTGGGAATGTTTCTGTCAAACTCAGAAATTTGGACGGAATTTCGAATAGAACCCTTTATTTACTTCACGGTGGTAACATGCTTTTGTTCCGTCAGCCATGATTGGATAGAGGTCCTAATTAATTTGCAATTATATTCAGGAGAATATCACTTTTACAACTAGTTTTCCAAATACTCTTACTACTGTGTTACAGGTCCGTACATCGACCGAAATGTTGTGTAAATGACACGCTGAGAACAGTAGTTCGATGAATCCAAATAATACAATGACCTATTCCTCATCTCAAAAATTTAGAAACTTAATACGTGTGAGGAAGATTGAATCTAGACAGTACAAGGAAATGTATATAGTACAGGAGACTTCGTTGGTTTGGTCACATTGAAAATGAATGAGAGTTCTTGGGTTAATACATGTAGAACTGTTAATGTCAATTTGCAGGAGAAACCTGGACAGAAATAATAAAAATGGACTTGAAAGAAAGAGAGGTGGATAACAATCCGGTTAGAAAATGGTTCATTTCGAAGTCAGTTTCTGAAAGCTGTTCGATACGTGTCGGCATGTAACATGGACATTAAACTGATGCTGATGACTATCCATTACATTCCTCATCATCTTGCCTTTGATTGGTGGAAGCAGATCATTTGACCTTGGTTGCTGAGACAACTAAAACTTGGAACTGAATCAGATCAAAGAACAAGGTGGGTGAGGGTAGAAATAATGCCTTTGAGTCCAAAACCTTGAATTTGCCAATGACGTAGTTCTGTGTAAATGACCTCAAGGGGTCAGTTTTGAATGATTCCTTCTCATGTCTGGTTACCAAGGGTCAAACACCTCAAAGGACATGTCTAGAGTTATTAGGGAATAATTCTTGTAGGAACAGGTTACTTACAGTTTACTAAGAATCTGCCTGGGGATGTATGAGTATTACATGTCATCACAGAAGGTGATGACTAGTTGGAAAGGAGGCAGAGACTGAGTGGAACATGTCAAAATTAAGGGGGAAAGGAGGAGGAGGAGAAAGAGGGGGAGGAGGAGAAAGAGGAGGAAGAGAAGGAGCTGGTCAATCAGTTGCTTTCAGAAACCGTATTATTCTGCCTTCTCTTATTTTTTCTTTAGTCCTCACATTCCAGGAGCAATGCTTCTGACAAAGAGGGAAGAATTGCTGTTTCCTGGGTAAAAATCTATTTCATCTAACACTTACCGTTGGCAAGGTTTAAACCTTGAAGTAGTATTTTTTTTAGTTCTTTACATCAAATAGCTTCATGCCTTGTCTGTAGTGATTTCCATAAAAATGTATGATTAAAATCGAATTCATGACAGAATTTTCAAATAAATAAGCTACAGTGAAAGTGTTGTGTTTGATCATCATTCATGATGGTTTTTGTTGACATTTGTTTTCCCGATATCTTTTTATTAAGAGTTCTTTCTAGAAAGATATCAGGTACTTATGAGAGGGACAATATGAAGGTTGCCAACATCCTTAAGTGTAAGTGTTTCTGTGGAACGAAATGGGTTCAAATTTGGTACACCCAGGTTGTCAGCCAGCATCATTAACTATGTAGCTACAGTCACGTCCAGGGATTGCTAGCAATTCCATATCATTGAGCAGGTACATAATTGATTGGCGATGGAAGGAGAACGGGGTGGTTACACTTTTAAAAATAAATTGGATGGAATTATAAGACACATAACTTGAAAATAACTCATTTATGTAACACCGTTTCTGCAAATATTTGAAGCTGTGAATCCTGTTTTATATAGGTGAGTCATCACTTACCAAGACCAAAAGCCACTCGAGGATAAGGGTTAATGCAATTGTCAGTTGGACGAGGAGAAACATCTTGTTGTATATGTGACTGGCAAAGCTGGGAAAATATTGGATATATTGCATACACAATATCGGATCTGGGCAAAACCAGATGTAAATCAGATTGCTGGTGATGACGTCTACCCTCCATTCCAATTGAGATTGCAGAAATAACCTTCTTAGTGACATGCGATATAGTTTCCATTATGCAAGATCTACAGCAGATGTGCTAATTGTTATATCTCATAGGATTAGCGAATCTCTTGATAAAGGCTTCATTTCAAGGGCAATTGCTCTTGACATATCAAAGGCCTTCAATAAGGTATGACATAAAGGCCTACTTCACAAGATTTCCAGCTACGGTATAACTGGAAATGTTTTCTCAATCATTAAATCATTTCTCTCTGATAGGCTCATAAGAGTAGTGGTTGATAGGCAGAAATCAGAGGCCTGCAGTATTAATGCTAGAGTCCCTCCTGGGCCCAACTCTCTTCCTGATCTACATCAATGATCTCCCAAAGCACATACTTAAATCATTTGTTTACATCTATGCTGATGACACGACCATCTATGGCAACACATCAAAGGCCGTAAATGATAATGTTCTCTCTGATTCTCTCTCCTCTGATCTTGAGTGCGTGGTACAGAGGGGGGAAGAGGTGGCTGGTTACCTTTAATGCATCTAAAACCAAACTCCTACCTTTACATCATAAACGCTCTGATCCCCATCTGACTTCAATTGAAATGGATGGCTCTCGTCTAGGGGAGGCCCCATGTTTTGATAAGCTTCTGGGTTTGACCTTTACTCCTGATCTGAAATGGAACATGTACATCAGGTCTGTTGCCAAGGTTGCTGGGAAAATGGTGAGATCCTTCTACCGCTCCAGAAGATATCTCACTAATGATGCAATTCTCTATCTATATAAAAGCCAAGTACGTCCAAGGATGGAGTACTGTTGCCACATCTGGGCAGGAGCTGCTAAAAACAGCCTATCCTGCCTTGACAGAGTACAAAATAGACTTTGTGGCTTAGTGGGAGATGCCCTTTTCTCTTCCCTGCAACCTCTCTCTCACAGAAGAGACGTTGCAAGCCTATCTTTGTTTTATCGTTATTTCCATGGCAAGTGCTCGTCTGAGCTCCAATCTCTGTCCTCCCCTCACCAATCTTTCATGAAAAACACCCGTCTAGCTGAAGCCATTGTCAATAATTTCCCCCATTCTTTATCTATGCTGAAATCACAACGTAGATTCCATGAACAAAGCTTCTTTCTTAGAAGTGCATGCCTGTGGAACTCTATGCCGCTTGCCTGTTTCCCCCTTGACTTCAACTTGGATGTCTTAAAGTCCAACATAAACGAATTCCTGATGAACCGCTCCCTTAAGTAATGACACTTTATCAATTCTCCAATACTAACGAATAATACAACACTACACCATTGATTACTGTACACACAATAACCCTTATCCCCGAGTGGCTTCTGGGTCTTGATAAGTGGTGATCTCCATGTGAAAAAAAAAAAACCAATGAGAGAAATATTTAACTTTGGATTGAAATTGCTAAAAGTACAAAGCATAATAAAATAAAATAAGAATGTGAAAATAAGTGAACAATAGCATTTTGATATACAAACATAACCAAAGACACAGTCAGACAGACAGAGAAAAGAGAGAGAGAGAAAAGAAGAAGCCAGCCGACACACTTCTATGGTCGACCAACCTCACACCACACCCATACCGACCAAACTTTTACTTGTCATACTTCACTGAAATGTAAATATAACTGTGTTGATTTGACAAGTGTTTGTTTAATTACAAAGACCATGGCTAATCAGCGGCTGATGGTATATACACACTGATTTTTTTTATCTAAAGATTTGAAATTTGGTATATAGAATATTCTGACATGTGGAAAACTTTTAAATCAGTTTCCCTCCGGAAAAATGGGCTGTTAAGAGGTCAAAATTAAAAAAAAATACGTACTTGTGGGGGAGGGAAGCCATTGGATTTTTATCTATTTGTCAACTGTTATACGGCTATGCATGCGTTGTGTGGTATTAATATTAACGTTAAAAAGGCGACCATAAATTATATAGACAACAATATTACAATCCTAAGAGGATTGACAGCGAGGAGTTAAAATGGTAGAATTATCTTGATTGTAAAATGAAATATCCCAGCACGTTGCTTATGTTCTGTGGTCTACAGCCTTAATTTCTCTGGTCTACAGAATCATGTGGTCTACAACCTTAATTTCTCTGGTCTACAGAATTATATGGTCTACAATCTTAATTTCTCTGGTCTACAGAATCATTTTCCATCAAGTTCATCGTGTTGTGATACATGCGCAGCCAGTGCCAAAAGTTGGCATTGAACAAATGCAGATGGAAGGCGATTAATCTGATAGTATTGTGCTCGCTATATAAGGCTTTTGAAAGACGCTGTTCATAGAACTTCCATTTGGTTTTAGGTACACAAAATAAGAAAATTGTGGTGGTACTTAGATGAGTTCTTCCTGCCAATGCTTTACAAAGGAGAACCAGAAATTGGAGTTGCACTGATGGATTTGCACTTGGGATCAACGGAAACTATATTGGTCACTGTATGAAAAATAATTCTCTTATTCTTAAGGAGTGCAATAAGAGATTACTACTAATTTAGAAATAAAATGCTTTTTAATCCTTTGCAGTTTTAAGGCTGATATTTTAAAAGAAAATGAAAGATTGGTGTAGAGTAAGAATTGAGGGAAAAAGTATCCTTTCAGAAATGGACTCTGATTGGTCCAAAAATAAAAATGTGCAAAAAATAAAATTTCCTAGGTGTGGGAATGTTATTATTATTATTATTATTATTATTATTAGAATAAGCTTTACCGTGTATCATTTTTTAACAGGTGTTTTGGCAAGTTAAAATCGATCATGCCTTATCAATCATGCATTAGGCTAATTATAATCGATTATGCATTCATAGACTGTTGTCTACACAGATAAATATTTATTACAAATGGAAAAATATAACGAAATACTAAGTTCTTATGTACGACATCAAAATAAATTGGAATCTTAGGAAGATCTTCATCATTCCAGTAATTATAAGAACAACCGGACTCAAGAAAAAGAATATTAAAAATTACCTGGTCAATATACCCGTGAGCAAAGTGCAAAAGAAATACAAACAAATCGAACTTAAGAGGATGGGTATAATCAGAAAACGATCTCACGATTGGAATATCTGCAATAGTGGTATAATATTTGGCATCCAGTAAAATGTTGCATCCACAACGACAAAAAAGAATGAAAACTAAAAACAAAAAAAAAAACAGTGAAAACAATTTTGCAAATTAATGTTTCTGTCTTTCGTTTCTTTAAATTTTTTTTTACTCAATATTCTTTGGCTTTTATTTTGACATTTTGCATCTTATTTTGAAATTAGTATTAATTATTTATGTAAACTTAATCAGCTTAAAATAATTCCTTGAATTTTTAATTTATGTTTTTCTTCTTAATTATTCTTTTATTTTTCTCAAACTTTTTTTTTTTTGCAATTTCTTAGTTGTATTCTGACATTTGATTAATTTGTCAGTTTGAAATAGCCACTAAAAATTCTTGATTCGTCTGTCACACTTTAGTTTGTTGGTCTGTCACAATTTATATTATTTGGATTATTCCGACTATTGTTATTTTCACAACGTTTCGACTTATGTAACCTCCGACCTTTGTTACGTATATAATGTCAAAATCGAGGCCTTTTCTGCTGAACTCGGGAATCTGGATGAATTCTGAACGGGTTTTTATTTAATCTACGAGAGTAGTTGTTGTGTCTACACAAATAATTAACAAGAACACGGAAAGTAAAGGTATAACAATAATATATTAGAAAGAAAAGTTATATACATATTTACATGTCTTCAGATATACTTCAGTTGGAGATATTCTGGCAGGTGGCGTGTTGCATGTCTTACTGGAGGCAACATAGGCATCTTGCCTATTTGGCGGTTGTTACAGAACCCCCCCGGTATTGGTGATTGAATCCTTTATATATCTTACTCACCCACCTATGTTAATTAGTGGGCGTCTCCACAACAGTAGTATACTCTCATTTCCTCAGCGATGACTGATTAAAATTCATGAGTAATTCGCAATTGTATTCTTAGTATCGCCCACACTTAGGATTGAACCTTCATTCTATAGAAGAGCGTCACAACTGAATTTGATCGGGTACTTTATCTGCAGCAAACATTTCTGGTTTGAATTTTGGGAGCCTCAAACCAATTCTGTTTTTTAGATGTACAATCTTATTACTTATCATTATAGGTCACTACTTATAACTACTAAGTAACACACACGCGCGTGCGCACACGCTTACACACACACGCACGCGCACACACGCTTACACACACACACACACACACATGATGATGTTCGTCCATCGCATGTGATCATGCAATTGTTCTGTAGGTTCGAAGATGGATTGTTAGACCGATTCGAGCTCTAAAGTATTCCCTGGATGTTGGACACCGATGGGATAATTCTGTATCAGAGATGTTGATTGCTCTGTCTTTTCTAATGCCAAGTTTTCTCTTGCGTTCTTCATCGTGTGCGGATTTAGTAATTGTAGCCCCTTTGTGAGTGTGGATATACGGCATAATCACGTTCACCGGTTCCCGTCAGATCATCAAAGTTAAGCAACGTGAGCCCGGCCAAACATCTAAAACAGATGACCATTTGGGAATTCCAGGTGCTCTATGTGCTCTCTGCTTATCTCGGCATTGTTTCCAGTCAGTCTTGGAACTCTTCCCTTCCATTAATATTGACCATGTTATAGTCTGCAGTTAAGTATCATCATCATCATCAGCAGCAGCAGCAGCAGCGACCCCTGCTGTTTTAACAGCATACGCGACTATGACTCTCTAAATTGTAAATCCATCGTAATCTCGCGAAGAACGTAGTTTCCCGTTGCTTTCCATTTTGATTCGGGGTGAATTTTCCTCAGTGAATCAAATGCGCACGCAGATACCAACCCGGAAATTTCTACAGCTCTGCACGGTACATACAGTGCCTAACCTTCCTAAATGATTATCCATCTTGTACTGGCCAGGCTTGTCGTTGCTTAACTTCGGTGATCTTGCGAGAACCAGTATGTCAACATGATTGCGCCGTACTGCAGTTAAGCAGTCCCGTGATAAGGAGTTCCATGGATAGGAATTCATTGGAAAGAAAGTTTGTTCATGAAAATTTAGTTTTTTGTTAGGTCTATTTTATTATTTTTGTTTGTCAGTAACATTTCAAATTGAAATGTCATTTTCCACGTAAAATGTGATGATTGGATTGACACAGCTTAAGATTATTTTCTCGTGTTATTTTCTTTAATTTTTATTTTTGACTTTTTGTTTTATTTCATGTCCGTTATTTGTTTAATTGAACGTTTCCATGGTGATAATTCATCGTTCTGTTCGCGTTTCGCTGTTATCATCATTGCCGACTGCAACGGAATTGATACAAGGAACGTCCAAATTTGCTTTACGAGCAAGGAAAGAACTCAAAAAGAATTAAGAAAAATAAGAAAATGGATGAAATAATACGCGGAAAGAATGACGAAAATAAATCAATTTGAAGTGAATAAATAGAAAAAAAAAACATCTTTTAAGAAATAAAAAAAAAAGATATTAAGAGAAAAGTCTTAAAGAAAAAGAATTAAATCCAAGAGAAACAAATAAAAATATAAATACAAATCGTGTTCTATGAATATTGTTTCAATTAATATTAATCAAGGATATGTCGTTAGGATTAAAATTTAAATAATGTCGTTAAAATTAAAATTTCATAAATGTCGTTTAAATTAAAATTTAATAAATATCGTTTAAATTAAAATTTAATAAATATCGTTTAAATTAAAATTTAATAAATGTCGTTTAAATTAAAATTCAATAAATATCGTTTAAATTAAAATTTAATAAATGTTGTTTAAATTAAAATTTAATAAATATCGTTAAAACTAAAATTTAATAAATGTCGTTTAAATTAAAATTCAATAAATATCGTTAAAATTAAAATTTAATAAATGTTGTTAAAATTAAAATTTAATAAATGTCGTTTAAATTAAAATTTAATAAATGTCGTTTAAATTAAAATTTAATAAATATCGTTTAAATTAAAATTTAATAAATATCGTTTAAATTAAAATTTAATAAATGTCGTTTAAATTAAAATTTAATAAATGTCGTTTAAATTAAAATTTAATAAATGTCGTTTAAATTAAAATTTAATAAATGCCGTTCAAATTAAAATCAAATAAATGTCGTTTAAATTAAAATCTAATAAATGTCGTTTAAATTAAAATTTAATAAATGTCGTTTAAATTAAAATTTAATTTATATCATCAGAATTTAAATGTCCTAAATGTCGTTAGAATTTTTTAAAAATTATAAATGTCTAATAAACTTTTCGAAAGTTGTTTCTGAAGAAAATGTACTTTCAATTTTCGATGAATCACACGAATATTGTAAGAAACAGAAATTTTAAATTGCCAATAAAAGTGAATTTTCTCCTTAAAACACTTTTTTTTCAATTAACATTCATTAGAAGAATATCGTTCAAAGAATAAAAACTATTTCAAACGAGTAATCGATTTGGTAAATTGTCTTCTATGAAAATAAGTAGAATTTTCTACTAATATATGTGGGTGTGTCCATTTGTAAAATTATAGTTATAACGTACATATTCAATAAAGTTTTCCAAAATTGCGTCAATTAAATAAGCTCAATAAAAATGGATTTACACTTTTAGAGCATATACATTATTGCATTTATTTTACATACATATAAGAATTTTTTTAATAGGATTGAGTTCTTGACGGACCGTTTTGCCATACAACCAAAACGTAGAATTATACATCTTTGATTTTTTTTTATATGTAAATCGCCAGGAGGAAAGAGGAGAATCGTGTTCAAAAAATAAGTTAAGAAATATCTCACGAAGGCAGCACTAATATATATATATATATATATATATATATATATATATATATATATATATATATATATATATATTCAAGCACATCTGATTGAACACGACGGGGTTATTCTTTTCTCCGATTTTTCTGGATATCTTTTCGATTCGCCAAGCGGTCTTTTTTATTTCAATCGGCATGTTGTATAGATTGGTTGCCAAAAGTTGTTGTTCAGCCATATTCTACTCAAGCGCTTTCTATCGGTGCATCCGATTATCATCAGAAGCGATTGTTGTGGTTGTGTCAATATCAAATCCACGAGCGGTCCCCAGTCGAATGTATATCCCGGTCAAAGGAGATGACAGCGTTAGGTTTTTGCAGATTTTACATAGAGGTGTCGATGTCCTTCTACATAGAGCCCCTGGAATTCCCAAATGGTCACCCATCTAGTACTGGCCAGGATAAACGTTGCTTAACTTCGGTGGTCTAATAAGAACTGTTGTATCGACGATTAGTGTCCCATCAATACATAAACGTGTAATCAACAAAATCGTTGCCTAGTCACCCATATGGTATTGGCCAGACTCAACGTTGCTTAACCTCTGTGAGCTAATGACAACCGGCGTGTCAACAACTGATGAACCATACATATATGTATGTAGACATGTAATCAAAGAAACTTTCCATAAGAAAATTAGAGAAGCAACTTTAACAGGCAAGCATGGTCAACTTGTCTGCACCTTCTCTGTGAGTCACCAAAACGGGCCTCTCAAGTCGGATGTAGCCCATAGCTAGGACAGGGCTTAAGTGTCATTGATTAACGAAAGTAGAAGTTGGAGAGGGAAAAGTTCTGAAGGATGCGAAATAATTTAAAGGAGGAGGTGAATCATTGGATTCTGGAGTAGTAGTCTGAGGCAAGTCTTGATTTAAGAGGAAATGGATGTTGCAGGGGGGGGGGTCGGGACAGACAGGGTGCGTGGGATTCTTTAAGCCCCTTTTAGCTATCGGCTGTTATAAAAGTGACACAACTCTATACGCATGCGCCGCTCAGGGACATAATTTTGCTCTGACACTTTTCATTTTGTTCGACTGATGCCGACATTGATACACATGTCAAAAGCAGGAATGGTCGGCGCTGGTGATTGCAGGCAGTCGCAGAAAACGAAAAGGAATCTTTTCCAAGTCCGAATATCAGCTCCCAGCATTTCCTGGATCGGCCAGTCAACAAAGCGAGTAAAAACAAATGCTGGAGGAAAAAAATAGTGGGATATTCTGATGCTTCAGAGAGATGGTCCAAATTTCTAACGATCTGAAGGTCATGAGAACAATCCAACAGTGTAAAGTTCGTGAGAGTGTTCAGAAAGTATCAATACAAGATTCTTTTCATAAAAAGTTAGGGTTTTTTTTGGGGGGAGGGAGGGGGGTGAACTCATATCTCCGGTTACAGAAGGACGGAATTTAATGCGAAATAGGCCAAAGTGAGGTTTAATGATTTACAGTCAATTTAAATTTACATATTAATACAGCAGTACCTTTAATGTGTGTACGTACGTATGTATGTACGTGTATCACGGTTTCGAGATTTTAAATTATTCGATCGGGAGATCCTATTCATTAAAAAGGAGAATAGAAGGTGAAAACATACTACAAATATAAAATTATTAGTACATAGATACGCCATTTTAATGCACATAGTACGTCATCACCTTCTATCCTTCCCCTTTTTTAATACATAGGATCTCCCGATCACCGAAAACGCAATGTAAAAAACATAAAATAAATAAATAAAATAAAATGATGTCACTTTTGGGCGGAACATGTTCTTTTTTTTTCTCTTTTAATATATCGCTTTTGAGCCGTACGTGCAACTAAAATATACCCGATTGGTCTTCTGGCTAGGATCCAAGGGTGTCCTTCCTAAAGATGGTATAATGATATCGTGGGGTTTCATTCATACAATAGAAATATGTCACAGACTCCTACAAGGATATTGGAGATAAACCGAAATAACTAGACATATTCTGACACTACATTAACGAGATTACTTAGATAAATACTTTTACAGCTTTAACAAAAGGGCTACAATAATATTGCGGGGTCTCCATTCACGCTGAACGTCTACAAAATGCCCAACAGCAATATATTACATATGAAAGATGATGCTGTTGAATTGCCATAGGTCTCAGTAGTGATAGATAATTATGCATATCTTTGGATATAATCTATAATAATCTTAATATTTTACTAAACTCAGTTTGTTTTTTAATAGATTTATGGCGATTCAAAAAAAAAACGTCTTCGAAATATAGTGAGAGAGAACCTTTTCGCTTGTCTACTTCCTTTTTCTCACAGAAGATATGTTGTGAGTATATCTCTGCTTTTAGCTAAAATCAAAACGTAGTATTAGGAAATTTTAAGTCCGACAACCCCTGAAGTAAATGTGGTATTATGGTGATTGATGATTCTAGTTAAGAGTAGGATAGACATGTGCTAGTTATCGTGACAAAGAATGACCAACAACATCAATTCCCATACTTTAGAATGGCCTTGTGCCTAATTTGTTGTTAATATAATTTTTTAATATTTTCTACAAATTAATATTTCAAAGTGTAATATATCTGTTCCTCACAACATCAGCGCCATCTGACGACAGAAGTTTTTTTAATAATCTCCCTTTAAAAATATTCAAAATACAGACAAGCAAACAGAAAGTGTTGTTTATATTAGAAGTGTGTGCGTGTGTATGTATCTGTGTGTATGTGTGTGCTTCATAATTCATGTCTGATGTTTTGTTTGTCTGTTTTTAAATATCCCATTTTCTTAATCCCCAAATGAGTTAGTGTTTCTTTTTTTAACCGTGTCAACATTCTGACAAATGTTTTATTCCTGGCAAACCTGTCTATCGCCCAAATCCCCTCCTCCTGTTCTCCTTCCATTTCTTCATTCCAGACTCGTATTCCCCGATTTCTTTTCTGTCGCATCAGTAACAAACAAACCCTTATTGCAGTGATGTTTGCTTTCTAACACAATAGTCTAGTAATCCCATTCTGAATGTGTGAATAAAACACTTTTTCTGAGTTATCTCCCTTCTTTGAACACTGAAAATAGCTCCCGGTATACATAAATAATAAAAGAAAAAAATAAACTCTGTATTTAAGAATTATGTATATTTTTAGTTGATGGACAAATGGGTCAGTGAAGGCAACAGCTAGACATTCCATAAAGCGATCTATTTTTTTGATGTGCTGATCTTCACAGAAGATGGAATGCTTTCTACATTCTTGAACGACTCTTTATAATCCGTTGCCTCTATTGGATCCAGCAAAAGTTGTACCATATGTATTTTCATGTTGTAACGTTTTTCTTACAAAAAAGTTCTTACGCTTTTTTTATCATCCTTTTCTGACGCTGCCATATCTTTTTTATCGTCAATTTTTCATCTAGCAACTATACAAATAAAGCTTCTTTTCATGCAGAAAAGGATTCAAGGAGACGTTCGCTGAGAGTTTCGTAAAGGTTTCATTTTCTTTTAAGAATTGGCTCACATAAAAAAGCGACAAACGTTCTCTTAGCTAATTACTTAACTGAAACGGGGTAATATTTCACGTGTAGCTATTATCAAAGTTTTCTACCGCATTATTAGTGGCATGCCCTGTATTTGCTCCTTTATTTTCTCTCGATATCTTTACTTGTACCTCTGGTCTGACCTCTCGTTTTGTTGTAACCTTGGATGTCTGCCATCCTTAATTCAACCCTCGGAATGTATTGCAGATTTGGGTCATCATGACATGCACTCAATGTGCCTACATCAAACTTTATACTATCTGATTTAATCACTATTGACATAGAGTACTTAAAATGCAATATAAATAGAACCAAGGCACCATTCTCTGTCTGTGTTCCTGCTCTGTGGAACAGATAATCAGAATGGGTAATGACGCTGCTTAACATGACTAGATTTACAGTCACCTTGGACAAACATTTAAACTATATATATATATATATGTGTGTGTGTGCACAATGTCAGGTTCGTTGGGCGGATCACATATGCCGCATGTCAGATTCAAGACTCCCGAAACAGTTCCCAAGAACATCTTGATAGTGCCCTCCAAACAGTTCGGTTTGTTTTCCAACTATTTACCCCCTCAAAAAAAAAGATATAGGGCAAAACATCTTAAAACTTCAAACATGTCTGATTTTAATGATTAATCGCTTTAATGATTTTAAGATTCAAGTATGTCTGATTTTAATGAAATTTAAGCCATTTATATATATATATATATATATATATATATATATATATATATATATATAATGAGGCTAAAAGAGAGTTTTCCAAAAATATTCAGTTTCTTCCATTTTAGATGATAAAACGTTGGGCGGTTGACTTGAAAAGAAAATCATATATTTTATGGTCATAGTAAAAATGGATATAGTGTCCCTCGTTAAATCCCGGGCAACGTCGGATCTTCCTGCTATTAATTTACATCATTTATTCTTTTTTTCATTTTATTTCAGTAAGTCCTCAGAAATCAATGACCTTTTGCTGGCCCTTTCTGGTTTCTTTCTTGATACGAGATGCATAGATATTCGAGTATTCAACCAAGATTCGCCTCTAAACGTTAAGTTATTAAAAAATGAAAAAATTAAGTTTCCTCTCCTCCAATTGACTCTAACCCTAAGCCTAACCTTCCCCAATTGACCCTAACCCTCTCCAATCGACCTGTTATGTTATGGTATATCTTCTTTTTTTTTTGCTTGGGGTCTCTTGGTCTTACCTGATTCCGAGACTAGAAGAAGATGCACCATTCTTTGTATTCAGAACCAATAGATAGCCCTTTCAAAGCAAACTCATTTGGGGCTTTCAAATCCAATGTTATTCTGAATATTTGGTCATTATTTATTTGTAAGGAGAAGTATCCTCGTACCAGGTTGTCATCACAAACTTTTTTACAGAGAGACCAAAAACACTCGAGGATAATGTCTTGTAGGTAACTGAAACTCTCTCTCTCTCTCTCTCTCTCTCTCTCTCTCTCTCTCTCTCTCTCAACAAATCGTTCATTATGTGCATTGTATTTTGTGTTATATATTGGTACCTTACGCAAGTAAGTAGAAATTATGTTAACTAGTATGAATTTTGGTGAGGTTACATTGTGCATGTCAGCAAACTGAAATAGATCCACCTGCTGCTAGCGTAATTGGAGTGAGGTGGAATGTTACTTCTCTAGGCAAATGTGCTAGAAATACAGTCATCGAATGATATTACAGAGATTATGCTACGTGTTAAGGGGAGAATAGTTTGTGATCAGTCAGTCGAGAAGCGAGACAAGCGATATGTTGGTTGGTTGTTTTTGTTTTACGGCATATCAACCCTTTTCAGGTTATTTAATGCCGAATCCAAAGATTTTGAAGAAAAATTTTTAATAGAATATTTGTGTTTTCAAGTCGGTTTCTATTTAACCCATAGTTGGGATCCTAACAGGTACTACCACTCCAGGTCAGAGTGGACCTGGGAGCAATGGCAATTAAAGGGTGGTTCCACACTCCCCAAAGCCCGCAAGCTGGGGCGATATGTATCTGAAAATGTAAAGATAATCTAATTGAATGTTGACTCAGCTCATATGTCGACCATCTTAAGATTAAGTTAGAAAATACACAAGTTAAGAAGTAATTAGGATTAGATATTGGTTTCTCCCCCCATGAACAAACATTTTCTAAATAAAACCTTTAAAAAGCAAAAAGTCTCTATTTTGTCTCTATTTACATTCACTTGAATATGAGAGGATGAATGACTAATGCATTGGAAAAGTGACGGTCGGAGAATGAAGGTCAGCGACCGTGCACGTAAAATTGATTTGTTTCATTGATTTGTTTCTTGTTCGCTTATGTACGCGTTTGTTGAAAACGACACGTGATAAGTGTTTGTTTAACGTGAAATTATTAAAGAACACAAAACATGTTGATATGCCATAAAACAGCCAAGCTAAGCCAAAGCTGATTTTCTTGTGTTAAAGATGAACGAGAGAGACGTTAAAATTGCTAACAAACCTTTGTCAGTGCAAATACTCCAAGCGTAATATTCTGTTTTGGCTTCTCTGTCAGAAAACTAAAGGAAAAATGTTTTTAGGAAGAACAAAACCAAATTACTGCAATGACACAAAGCAAACAAAAATGTCATTACAACCTTTTTGTGAAATCTGCATGGTTGCTTTCAACTTGCCTTTTCAAGGTTGGCGGAAATAAATCAGCTGTGAATGCGCGAACATGCATTTCAGATGCAAAGTTTCCAGGCGGAACAACAACAAAAAAAAAAAAGCGCCGAGAAATAAAAATCAATTGTAGTGAAATAATTGTATTTTCTGCTTGTTATTCTCAAGTTTGCGAGACTGAGAGGTTATTGATCAGTCAATTAAGTCAATAAAGTTCTGAAATGGCGTTTTTGTTGCTTGTTTCTCTTGGAGAATAAAACAAATGTGATTCGTTTGCAAGTTCTTCGACTGCAAATCTAATTAAAAGCCGAACGATAATGAATTTCTCGTCACACAATACATTAGTGTCCATCAATCTCTATTATATAAAGTTAGGTAGATGTGCATACGTTTATGTATTTCTATGTATATTCAATCCTAAACTCATGGACATATCTTGGAATATATATTCTCGGCAACGCTGTAAGTAATATGAGCACACTATTTTTTGTAAATTTTAACATTTAAGGATGCATTCATATAGTTAGATATGCGTATATGCTTATGCATTTCTACGTATAAGATTCAGTCTTAAACTAATTAACCGATCATAATGAATTTTGAGCACAGCTTCTAAATCTAATGGATTTCTCATCCCTTAATATGTCAGTATTCATAACTAGCAATAATATGAAGTGATAGTGGTTAAGTGGGTAACAGCATAGACTGAAAACCTGGGTGTACCAAGTTCGAATCCAGTTCATTCCACAGAAACAATTCTGAAATATAATCCGAGAACCAACACTTTGTATGCAGCCTACGTTGCAAATGAGAGCAAGACAAAGAATAACTCTGCCACAAATCTATCAAACCCGCACTTGACTTTGCGTCGAACCTGTTGAAAAGGCGGTAAATAGAAATCACTGTCAATTGCATGCAACAATAATATCAGATTGACAAGAAAATTCTTGGGGTTTTATCTTTTAAATTCCTTTAACTTTTAAATTCAGATTTTTTTTTTACATGGGGGTCACCACTTATCAAGGCCCGAAAGCCACTCAGGGATAAGGGTTATTGCGTGTACAGTAATCAATGAGATAGTATTGTAGTAATCATTAGTATTGGGGGTTTTGATAGAGTGTCTTACTTAAGGGGCGGTTTGTCAGGAGTTTGTTTATGTTGGACTTGAAGACGTCCAAGTTGTAGTCAGGTGGGAAACAGGCAAGCGGCAGAGAGTTCCACTGGCGTGCAGTTCTAAGAAAAAGGCTTTGCTCATGGAATCTATGTTTGGATTTAGGCACAGATAAAGAGTGGGGAAATTGTTGACAGTAGTTTCAGCCAGACAGGTGTTTCTCGTGAAAGATTTACGAGGGGGGATGAGGGATTGGAGCTCTGACGAGCACCTGCGATGGAAATAGCGATAAAACAAAGACAGGCTCGCAACGTCTCTTCTATGGGGGAGAGGTTGTAGGGAAGAGAAAAGGGCATCCCCCACCAAACCACGAAGTCTATTTTGTACTCTGTTAAGGCAGGATTTAAGATGAACATATCTCGGCTCAAACAAAAATTTCTTGATCGAAATAAGCACCATCAGAAGTAACACACTTTTATCAACGCAAAACAAGTGTATTGATGCCAGTTAAAGTTCTTAATTGATCGTTGTCAACATCCGATGACCAACCACTACACTCATCATTTTCAAGACTCTCGTTGCTGCCACGAAATACCTTAAACCACCATTGTGTTGTGCGTTCAGTAGTGGTTCCTGGTTCAAACGCTCTGTTGATATCGCGAGCTGTTTCAGCAGCTTTTCAGCCTAGCTTGAATTGAAGTAAAAAAAAAATTGTACGAATTTGCTTTTTTCCATCTTGTATTCAACGTTCTTAAAAGACAATTGTTTTAAAACGATTGTAATTTATACGATTAGATAGAGCGAAAAACTCTTTTTAAAATGATATATAAAATAAACATATGACAATAACTTGTTTGAAAATACATCATTTAAAATCAACTTTCTTTTTAATTATAATTCAGTCGCATATTTTTGCTAGTATATATAATGCAAGTGTCCACTTAGATAATGAACATCCGAAAGGAGGAGGTAATGCCTGTAAGGGTTGCCTCATGACTAAAGAACAGATACTACACTATTCACCCAAAAAGGAGAAGGTAATCAAGGATGGTATCATTATAACAAAATAGTTGCTGACCCTTCCAAAATAGGATAAAAGAATATCTGGTAGGATAATCTCATGGCAAAAGTAACAAGTAATGCCTAGAAAGATGGAGGTATAACCATAGAACAGATACTACACTATTTGCTCCCCTTGACTGGAACATTGAAAGATTGTACATTAGTTCGAAACATTAAACTGAATTAAGCATTAAGATGATGATGCTGATGTTCCTCCATCACTTGCAAAGACGACCGTGATCATGCAATTGTTCTGTGAGTCCAAAACTGGCTCTTTTTTTATTTTTATTTTTTATACATGGGAGTCACCACTTATCCAGGTCTGAAGGCTACTCAAGGATAAGGGTTAATGAAAGTATAGTAATCAATGAAACAACAGCATATTGATAGTTAAATGAGGTAGAAATGGATTATTTAGTGGGGGGCTCAATAAGAACTTGTTTACATGGGACTTGAAGACGATCATATTGTTGTCAGCTGGAAAGCACATCAGCAGAACAGTGTTTCACGGGCGGGAAGTTCTTGGAAAGAATCTCTTATTATGGAATTTGCGTTTACATTTCGATACAGATTGAGAGTGGAAGAAATTCTTGTCAATCCAATCTGAGTTCTAAAGTATCTCTTTTACATGGCACAATTGCGAGATGATTTTGTAGTTTTTTTAGGTTTCGACTGCTCTGTCGCATCTAATTGTACGTTTCCCTTTGTGTTCTTCAATGCATGAAGATCCATGCAATTGTAGTCCCTTTTCACCTTGCGATACACCAAGAGCACCTGTTTTATGCTAAGTTTTTTTTTTTTTTTTTACATAGGCGTCACCACTTATCAAGGCCGATCGGCCACTCAAGGATAAGGGTTAAAGAGTGTAGAGTAGTCAAAAGGACAATATAGTAATCGATAGTAATGGAAGTTCGGTAAATTTGTTAACTTAAGTGGAACGGCTCATCAGAAACTTGTTCACGTTGGACTTGAAGACAACCATATTATAGACAGCTGGAAAGCAGGAAAACGGAAGACAATTCCACAGGCGTGCAGTTCTAAGAAAGAAGCTTTGATCATGGAATCTATGTTTAGGTTTAGGCACAGATAAAGAGTGGGGAAAATTATTGATAATGTTTTCAGCTAGTCTAGTGTTTCTTGTGAAAGTTTGGCGAGGAGGGACCATAGATTGAAGCTCAGTCGAACACTTTCCATGGAAATAACGATACATCAGAGACAAACTCGCAACATCTCTTCTGTGAGATAGAGATTGCAGCGAAGAGAAAAGGACATCTCCCACCAGGCCACAAAGTCTATTTTGAACCCTATCAAGGCAGGACAAGTCTTTTCTAGCAGCTCCTGCCCATATGTGGCAACAGTATTCCATCCTTGGACGTATCTGGCTCTTATATAGATAGAGAGTTGTAATAAAACCCCAACTGCTTGAGGGCAACCGTTTCCGCTGTCCTTCTGCAGTTCTTTTACCTTTGGACAGCTCACTGTAAAAAGGGGAGAGGTATGCATACGAGCACGGGGTCTAAGGGAGTGTAATCCCCATGTGTTAATTAAAAACCTATTTCCTTTAATTAATCCATTTGAACAGGGGAGAGGGTTTCTGACTAATTAGAAAATTTGTTGGATGAGGCTTTGGTCGATGATGTGGTGTGAATTCCTTTCCACATTTAGCCAGAACATGTTCTATAACCATTCTGGCAAGGAGAACTGAAGAGTGAGGCTGAACCATGATGAATATAACTCTCAGCATGTGAATAAAAAATAAATTATTTACTTCTTCCCCAGAATGTTAGACACAGTGCCAAGTGTGAGTTTGATGAACTTGATTTTATGGAACGAACGAGATTCGAACTTGTCACACCCCGGTTTTATGTCTGCGTCGTTAACCACTTAGCCACCGTCGTCTCTAGTCATCACTTTCATATTACCACCAAAACATGTTATCGCGTTTTAAAACCAATAATACAACATAATATTCTGAAATACTCTGTATATAATACAGACGAATGATCCAAAGACATAGTTCATAATAATTAAATGATTGGTGTTTTCATTTTTAATTTTAATATTCCTATTTTTTCTCTATATATGCAATATTTTGTTGATATTAATAGTAATAAAGTAATTAAATAAAATTAAGAATAAATCACTGAAAACTTCTTTTGAAAATTAAGCAAACACAGATTCCTAGAAAATAAGAAAATGACGAAACATAAGTGATAAGATACGGCATCAAACCACTTAATGTAAGGATAAATAATAATAATAATAATAATAATAATAATAATACTTCAAGGTAAAAAAAATTTTTTTTTCATTACATTTTCACCCCAAACAAGGCACATTGCCACTTTGATGTAGGGGGCTACTATCAGGGACATAAGCATCAGGGGTACTATATAGGGAGTTGGGCAGCAAGATTTCGGTTCATGTTACACTTGAACTTCTGCATGTCAGTACAGTTGGGGAAGCAGGGATCTGGAAGGGAATTTCAAAGTCTAGCGGTTCTGGGGAAGAAACTACTGGAATAGAAGGCTTTCTTATATCTAGGGATCTCTACTGTGAAGAGGTGGGATTTAGCTGCTTGTTGGGTTTGTCGGGGGTATTTACGTCGAGGGGGTACAAGTGCTGGCAGTTCCTCAGAACATACACCGTTAAAGTACTTGTAGAACAGGCAGAGGGATGCTACATTTCGTCGATGGGATAGAGCCTGAAGCTTAGATAATAGTTCAGGACCTATCAGGTTGGCGACTCTCTTTTGAACCCTGTCAAGGAGCGAGAGACTAGCAGCAGATGCACCAGCCCAAATATGACAACAATACTCCATACATGGGCGAATGGTGGCCTTATAGAGGTACAGGATACTTTCGGGCGTTAGTAGCTTTCTAGAACAGTAGAGAGAATCTACCTTCTTCGCAGCGGTCAATGTAATTGCTCCAACTATAAGTGTTAGATAGATTGAAAACAACCATTTTTCCCCCTTTGTCAGAAACATCGCTCGTGAAATTTTAGAACTAATCGACCAAATAAGGTGTAACAGAGCGCATATGAGTGCGTATGAAAATATCAGCAGCAACTGAAAGATGGATGACACGCGATTGTATTAACAGCAGGAGCAGCATTTGAACGCATATGCAAATTAGGGAGTGTGCTCGGGATTGTGTCTGAAGCAAAAGAAAAAAGAAAAGAACCCCATGTGCTAGGGGAGAAGAAAAAAGTCGATGCCAAAGGAGACGAACGTGTAAACTGGAGGCGAGAATGGACTGGTTGTGGCCAGTGTGTGTTCGGAAGAAAGAGAAACCAACCAGGTGAAATGGACATGTGGCAGCAGAAGACTTTTAAGCTGGCGTCGAGATCGGGGAGAAAGAAAAACAGTAATAAACGACTTATGTTTAAAAAGAAAGAAAAGCCGAGTCGGATTTATTTATTAATGTTTATTTGTTCCTGTGACGTTAAAAGAAAGGTGAGAGTTACGAGATTGTCGAAAGTAAACCCAAGGTCTGCTTTTTGGCTCTCCTTAGGCATGTGATGAAGATGAGGAGGGGAAAAGACTGGAGTGATGAAGAAGCTGGCGGCGACGACTAATTCACACGTGTTGATATAAGTTGGAGTGTGTTGTAGGATGATAACACCTTCCACAACACTAATGAAACGAGCCCTCCCCAAAAAAAATGTATAAATATTTACTTCTCATTTGTTATACGTGTTATCTCTAATATAAATCTCACCTGTCTGTTTAAATGTATGTATGTATGTATGTATGTTTGTATGTCTGCCTAAAATTTTCGACAGAACCGACAGATTTTTATCGTTTGAAACTCGACCCTTTGGTGGACGACAAATACCGAAATATTAGCTAAAAATATTAATTCCGTCACCCTCAACTAAACACTTTTTTACAAGAGTGGAGTCGCTTTTTTTGCCGATATTTTCGAAAGTTATCACCTCTTTTCGATTAACTAGCCTTAATTTAAACCTTCGCCACTTCCGGTTTGGCGATGGACGCAACGACAAAGACGTCACTTTTTTTTTCACATTCTTTTCCACCTTCGCGATACGGGTTCAAACCTGCCTTCCTACTACCACTTTCTTTTTTTTTTTTTTGCTCAACACACACCTCCAAACACCTTGGCAACGCCGGGAACCCATGCTAGTATATCTATAAAAGTGAAATTGTCTGTCTGTGTATGTGTGTCTGTGTGTGTACATTTCCCTACCAAACTACTTTGTCAATTTTCAGTCTACAGACTCGAGATTTAACACAAGGGGTATTGAGATTTGGAAAAATCTTTTTAATCGGTTTTCGGCCAGTAATTTGGCTGTCAATGGGTCAAAGTTCAACGATTTGACTTTCGAAAACGCTACCAAACTCCTCCACCTTGAAGATTTAGATGTAGGTTCCTTGGGCATGGATTAAACTTTTTAATTTGATTTGAGCCCAAAACAATAAATGTTAAGGTGTCAAAATGCGGTCTACCAAATTACTCAGCCAATTTTTGGTCTAAACATTTGAAATTTTAGCGTATTCAGATATAGGGCAAGCTTTTTAATCTGTTTTGGACGAAAATTTGACTGCCAAGGGGCTCAAAGTTCAAAAGATTTGACCTTTGCGGTTTCTAGCAAACTATTCAGCCAATTTTTGGTCTAAACGGTTGAAATTTTACCTAAAGGATACTCAGACATGCAGCAAGCTTTTTAATCAGTTTTGGGAGAGAATTTGGCTGCTAATGTTGAAAGAGTTGACCTTTGCAGACTCTAACAAATTTTTCCATTGCCAATTTTGGGTCTAAACACTTGAAATTTTAGATGTAGGTTACCTGGATATGAGTTAAATTTTTTAATATATATATATACATATGCACATAAAGTTATGAACAGTACACAGGGTCCGAGCAAAGCTGGACTGAACTGCTAGTATATATATATATATATATA
Source organism: Euprymna scolopes (assembly GCF_053919585.1). Lineage (NCBI taxonomy): Eukaryota > Metazoa > Mollusca > Cephalopoda > Sepiida > Sepiolidae > Euprymna > Euprymna scolopes. The sequence goes on from NC_136501.1 coordinate 6,111,555, forward strand.
TATATATATATATATATATATATATATATATATATATATATATCAAACATTGTTAAGATCAACGGAGAGCTTTTGTTATACCTTTTTTTTTTCAATTTTTCTGATGATGTTTTTATGTATAAATCAAAAATATTAATATCGCGATTTTGTTGCTTTCCGTCTTTTCTCAAGACATCGTCAGGAATGTATTAGATTTGGTTGTGTTGACAGAGTGAATGGTATTAGCAGTAGTAGTCGGAGAAAGGTTAGTGGGGACGAGGCCGTTTGTGCCCATTGTTTTGAGATGAGGGAAGGGAGTTACGAAAGGCATTTTTATATGTTTTGGCTGGATTGATAAGTAACCATATTTAGGACAAGTTTCTGAGTTCTTATATATACCGCTTCCAAAATTTTTAATCTTTTAACGTTTGTTTGATGGTGTATTATTTTTGTGTTGCTTACTAAAATTTCTCTAACTTTGTATGAGAGCAGTTATGTTGTAATATAGCACTAGATTCTACATTATGCATGGCAAGGCGGCAGGATAACGTGGTCGTTGTGTAACCGACGTAACTACTGTTTTTTTGTTTTTTTCATAAAAAAAAATTATTATAGGAGTTACACTTTCCCAGAGGGCATTTGAACTTATGAATGAGATTGGTTCGTTCTAGTGGTTTCAGAATAGGGAGGCATTGTTTTTTACATCTAGGTTTGGGGTTTTAATTTTTTTATGATTATTTTATGATAAGAGTAAGGTTATTTTTGTCAGTAGGGGGAAACGTATCTATGGATAATATTTTATGGCCTTTTCTTCTAAGTTAAATCCTGGTTGCGCTTGGTTGCAATAAAAACGTTAATTGTGCTGGAATTTGGATTTGGTATTACTATTTGTGGTATTGTTTTTTAAATTCCGGCGCATTGATTTTATTTGCTGGTCGACTGTAGTTTGGAAACATATATATATATATATATATATATATATATATATATATATATATATATATATATATATATATATATACATGTGTCTAAACTCGTGCATCATCTAGTACAGGGGTTCTCAACCGGGGTCCACATGGACCCTAGGGGTCCATGGAATATTTCTGGGAGTCCACAGGCAAAACATAACAGAATGGGGGTCCACAGCGATATTTTCGTGGTCCATGAAGAAAACCAACTCAGAATAGTTTTTATTATTAAAAATTAAATTTCTACTGTCTGATCTCCATCGGCTTGACCATGGAAGAAACATTGTAATATTGTAATACAAGATATTGGTAAAGAATTATTATTACTTATTATTACTTATTATCATTATTATTATAATTATTATAGTTGTTGTAAAATACCTTATTTGCATTAAATTAGTTTTCATTTAAAAATAAAGCTTAATTGGTTCGAGACTCCTAACAAACGGTTCCCCAGTTCGATACAAAACACCTGAAGAAGGCCGGAGGGCAAAACGGCCGAAACGTTGTGACAATAACAACCAAGATGAGGAAGTCAGTCCGACAATCTCAATCAATGAAAACACCTCATCTCAAAAATACAGACAATTACTATATAATATTTCTTTGATTATTAAAACCTCAAAATTTATATTAGTGAAAAATAGAAGATTGTCTTATGACCAATAGTTATGAAGGGGTCCACCAAGATAAAAAGAAGGGAAAGGGGGTCCATGAGAAAAAAAAGTTAAGAACCACTAGTCTAGTGGTATAAAATGTTCTAATGAATGTATATACGTTTCACAGTCACCTACTTGTGTATATATATGTATATAAAAATTCCAACAAAAACCTAACAGCCAGCCATGGTTCTCCCCTGAATTTGCTGCTGCCATCGCACACAGATCACTTTTTCCATAACTACCAACGTAATAGATGCACTGAAACTAAAGCTGCTTTCAGGACCGCCAGCAACCACTGTAAAAGAGTAATAAAAAATGCAAGAGAACTATATGCTCAATCCGTTAAATCCAAAGTAGCTGAGCAGCGGCTTGGTTCCCACTAGTTCTGACAAATAGTAAATAGGATCCTGAACAGAAACGTGTGTTCCATCCCAACCAGTATCAATGGACCAGAGGTCATCTCGACAGCATCCGACAAAACCAAACTATTTGCCAAAAACTTTGCGACAAATTCTACCCTGTGCGACGAAGGCCATCAACTCCCCGTGTTTCCTCCTATAACAGACAACACGCTATGCAACATACAAATATCTGTGCGTGAGGTCGCCAAGCTAATCAAGAACCTTGACTCCAGTAAAGCAACTGGTCCTGACGGTATTCCAATTATAGTGTTAAAAAAATTACAACCAGAACTTGCCCCCATACTTACGAAACTGTTTAAGTGTTGCCTTAAGGAGAAGTGCTTCTCAACACCCTGGAAAACCTCATCAGTATGCCCTGTATTTAAGAATTCAGGTGATAAGTCATCTCCCTCTCAGTACCGACCAATAAGTCTCCTGTGTGTCATGGGTAAGTTGCTGGAATCCACAATAAATAGAGAAGTAGTCAACCACCACAGCAGAAATAACCTTCTTAGCGACATGCAATATGGTTTCCATTCTGCTAGATCTACAGCAGATGTACTAACGGTTATATCTCATAGGATTAGCGAATCTCTTGACAAAGACTTAATTTCTAGGGCAATTGCTCTCGACATATCAAAGGCGTTCGATAAGGTTTGGCATAAAGGCCTACTACACAAGATTTCCAGCTACGGTATAACTGGAAATGTTTTCTCAATCATTAAATCATTTCTCTCTGATAGGCTCATAAGAGTAGTGGTTGATGGGCAAAAATCAGAGGCCCACAGTATTAATGCTGGTGTCCCTCAGGGGTCCATACTGGGCCTAACTCTCTTCCTGATCTACATCAGTGATCTCCCAAAACACATACTAAAATCCTTCGTTGACATCTATGCTGATGACACGACCATCTATGGCAACACATCAAAGGCCGTAAATGATAATGTTCTCTCTGATTCTCTCTCCTCTGATCTTGAGCGTGTGGTACAGTGGGGAAAGAGGTGGCTGGTTACCTTTAATGCATATAAGACCATCTAAATCTAAATATAGCGATAAACACTGCGTTTTTCGAGCCGAATAGACATTTTACATTAAATAAAAACACTAAGAAAATTATCCAATTTGGTAGAAAAGTAGCTTATCTTGCCTTTGATAATATTTGTTATACATTTTGTTTTTGACAACTTTTTCGAATCTATGTGTACAGCAAAGAAACCCAGTAAAAACACTAAAAATTATCCAGTTAGGTAGAAAAGTAACTTATGCTGCCTTTGAAAACATTTACTTGTTATATATTTGTTTTTGTTGGCAACTTTTTTCAAATCTTTGTGCAAGTACAAACCCGAAGGGGTTATTTTTCTGTCTATTTTTATTTTTGGTACCGCGCTATTTTAAAATAGTTTTCCCAAGTTAAATTTAAATTTCACGATATCTTTGGCATTTTTTTACATTAGGTCCACCTCCACAATTTTCTTTGAAACGACTACTTTTAAAGGTTTTCGACTATGCTGAATACGAAAATCTCATTTAAAATTTGCAGACTTTTCGAGATATAAAGACCTGTACTATGCACTATAATTCACTGGCGGCTATGAATAAACACCCCAACCTCCCCCTATTAAGAACGGCTATCGGAATAAACACCCCTAACCTCCCCATGTTAAAAACGGCTTTTGGAATAAATAACACCATTCTCCCCATGTTAAGAACGGCTTTTGGAATAAACACCCTCAACCTACCCATGTTAAAATTTGTGGAGGTGGGCCTAATATGAAAATTTACCTTTTGTTTTTTTTGGTGCTAGTGCATATTTTTTAAATCGTATTTCCAAGTTTAATTAAAGTTTTATGATATGATTTTGTTCAATTGTAAGGTTACACCCTCCCCTCCGTATGTTAAGAATGGCTTTTTAAATAATAACGTTATTATTTCAGCACGGATCAATAAGTGCACTAGTACCGTTTTTTTTTTTTTTTTAATAAATTGTTAGTTGAAAGCACAGAAGGCAGATTTGCCGTTTAGTTATACAAATATCCTCGAACCAGGTAATCACTAAAAGGGACTCTTAAAGGTCGACACCGGTATCGAGCAAAAGTTTGTTTACATGTTTTACAAACTTTAAATGGGTAAAATATAAGCACATTAGTGAAAATGTGATCATGTGATTAAAATTTACGTTAAATTAACCATGTTGTTTAATAAATTAAAAAATATAATGCAAGATGAAGTTTTAAAATGATTAAATGTTTTATTTTATTTAAAATTAAAAACATTGCCCAATAAAAATGAAATTTTCGGTACTAATGTATTTTTGGTGCCGTGCTGAAATACTAACGTTATTATTTTGAAAACCATTCTTAATGAGGAGCTGAGGGTGTTTTATAACTATTCTGGGCTTCCACCTTACAATTAAAAAAAAAAAAGATATCGTGAAACTTGAATTTAAACTGAAAAAAAAAAAAACTATAAGAATAGCACGTTATCATCTGCCCCCGCATACATCCGAGAACAATATCTACTGTAAAATAAAAATTAAATTTTTTTTTGATAATAAATTGGTAGTTGAAAGCACAGAATAGTTACAAAACACCTTCACCTCTCCATGATAATAATGGCTGAAAAACCAAATAAAATTCTTAAAAAAAGATATTATTTCAACACGTTACCAAAATGCATATGTACCGTGAATTTTCTTTGAAAAAAAAAACTGTACTTTCACCTAACAATTTATAGCTTTAATAATAAAAACAGTTCATATTTTCTTATATAAAAACAACTGTTCAAAAAAAAAATATGCTGCCAATTTTGTTTTTACGAAAAAAAATGGTTTTGTTAAGGTTCTTTGTCTTTTATATTTCAACTCAAAACGCACGTTCTGGCGAGCAATTTGTTTTAAATTTTAAAAAAAATTGGGAAATGAATTTAAATTTTAAAAATACAGGATTTTTTTTTTTTCACTTATCGATTAGAATCGTCAAATCGTGGTGGATGAATTGAAATAACTACCGGAAGTAAAAACCGAATAGTCCCGCAGAAACGACTTTGAAAAATATTTTTATTTTATTTAATATTTTTATAATTTTCAAAATTAATTTATTTTAACAACATAAAAACATTCCTTGACTCTTCTGATGAAGTCGGTCTTTGCTCTTGTTTTATGGATTCTCCGTAAAGCTGCAATGAATCAATAAATTTCGTATTGTCTTTCAGCAACTTTATTACCGATGTTCCCCATTGGAAATCTGCAAACTAGTCCTAAACTAACGCATTCTAATCCCCTTTACTAGGAGTCATCACTGTCCATGGTGGCCCATCTTTCTCCCTCTCTCGACTCCGACTGCGTTTGCTTTCTTTCACTCCCGGTCCTTGACTAAAAATAAATACATGTTTTTCAAGCTCTATCATAAATTCATGTCATGCGACTTCTACGGAAGACTACGTCATGCTCTGTAGGTCAACCCATTTTAAAATTATTGTTTGTGTGCTAACATTCTTTTCTATTAAAACATCTTAACATAAATAATTTTTTCTGTAACTATTTATTCACTATGATAACATTCTATTTTTACAAATATTATACCGATGATAATAATCATCGGTGGACATTCCTCCGACGTTGCTCTGCTAATATATAACACTGGCTATAACATGGGTGTTTTGAAGAACAACATAAAAACGTCCTCTTAAATAATTATAATTCCTACATGGTTTCCACCCTAACCGATCATCAGAGTGTTGTCTCATCTGACACTCATTAACTCTTATCCTTCAGTTGCCTCCGGGCCTTGTTAAGTATTAAATATATATCAATAACAATTATTTTTACGTTTGAGTGACGTTTCATTATTATAACATTAATAGCAGCGAGACCCAACGTTGCTCGGGATTGAATAATGATCAACGAATGTTTCACCCTGTTTTATTGTCATCGAAATCAGTGAAATCGCCAATTTTTCCATCGAATCGATTGATTGCATGCTCTAGTTGGGGAGCCACCACGTTCCATCGGAAGGAAGCTTTACATGCCCCCCCCCCGCAGTGACTTAGTCCACAATACATTGTAGTTTATATTGCACTGTTGATTTTATCCAATTATTTTTATATATGATGGCTTGAATTAAACTTTAAAATGCAAATGTCAAGTATCATGGTTCAATTCTACTCTAAACAAAAATATTCATGTCGAACGCGCCCCTGTCATATCAAGGAACCTATTGTTGATTTTATATACCGAGACCTTACTGATTGTGCGATAATACAGCTTCCCAAATGCACTTGTGATGTTAGGCTCTATAAGGCGAAAACTTAAGTTAAAATCGCCTGTACCTTCTTTTATTGGCTTTTTCCCCCCAATAATCGATACTTATCAGAGGCATTCCGATATAAAATCTATCTAAGAACACTACCAGGCACATAAAGTACATTTGTGTGAAACTTAAAAAAATAATCGGTCCAGGCGTCTAGGAGTCCATAGGGAACTCTCTCTCTCTCTCTCTCTCTCTCTCTCTCTCTCTCTCTCTCACGCACACACACACACACACACACACACACACACACACACGGTTCCTTTTATATAATAAGAATAACAAATACAACTTGGACACAATAGCGAATAACATATCTTAAATATTTCTAGTAAATTCAACATTTCCGATTCCTCCAATTGTTTTTCTACGCTTGATTCCAGAAACACCCTTGCTTTTTTTTTTTTTTTAACAGTCTTTTTTTCCTGGCTATTTTATATATTTCCTCTCACTTCTAGAAACTGTGCATCCTCAATGCGAAAAACAAAGAATAAAAGACAAGCCCGTAAACATTAAAAACAATTTGTGGCTCTCCCAAGATGTTCTTATGTGCGACAGTAAACATAATTCTTGCATTGCGTTTTTCATGCGTGCTCTTTATTGCATCTCTGCGAAACTCTGTCCAATACTGTACAAATGTTTATTGCCACATAGATTTTACTAACATCTACACCATCTCCAATTGGTTGTGGTCCAATGGTAAACAACACGGACTAACCACCTCGGTGTTTCAAGTTCAAATTCAGTTTGTTCCACAAAAAGAATACTTTCACTTAGGATGCTGGCAACCTTCTCGTAGTCTCTTCTGTAAGTATCCGATGTCTTTCTACATAGTTAAACGATACAATTGTCGCCGAAACGATACAATTGGGCATATGTTAATATAAATATGTATGTGCATATGTTAATATAAATATGTATGTGCATATGTGAATATAAATATGTATGTGCATATGTTAATATAAATATGTATGTGCATATGTTAATATAAATATGTATGTGCATATGTTAATATAAATATGTATGTGCATATGTTAATATAAATATGTATGTGCATATGTTAATATAAATATGTATGTGTATATGTTAATATAAATATGTATGTGCATATGTTAATATAAATATGTATGTGTATATGTTAATATAAATATGTATGTGTATATGTTAATATAAATATGTATGTGCATATGTTAATATAAATATGTATGTGCATATGTTAATATAAATATGTATGTGCATATGTTAATATAAATATGTATGTGTATATGTTAATATAAATATGTATGTGTATATGTTAATATAAATATGTATGTGCATATGTGAATATAAATATGTATGTGTATATGTTAATATAAATATGTATGTGTATATGTTAATATAAATATGTATGTGCATATGTTAATATAAATATGTATGTGTATATGTTAATATAAATATGTATGTGTATATGTTAATATAAATATGTATGTGTATATGTTAATATAAATATGTATGTGCATATGTTAATATAAATATGTATGTGTATATGTTAATATAAATATGTATGTGTATATGTTAATATAAATATGTATGTGTATATGTTAATATAAATATGTATGTGTATATGTTAATATAAATATGTATGTGTATATGTTAATATAAATATGTATGTGCATATGTTAATATAAATATGTATGTGTATATGTTAATATAAATATGTATGTGTATATGTTAATATAAATATGTATGTGTATATGTTAATATAAATATGTATGTGTATATGTTAATATAAATATGTATGTGCATATGTTAATATAAATATGTATGTGCATATGTTAATATAAATATGTATGTGTATATGTTAATATAAATATTTATGTGCATATGTTAATATAAATATGTATGTGCATATGTTAATATAAATATGTATGTGTATATGTTAATATAAATATGTATGTGTATATGTTAATATAAATATGTATGTGTATATGTTAATATAAATATGTATGTGCATATGTTAATATAAATATGTATGTGCATATGTTAATATAAATATGTATGTGCATATGTTAATATAAATATGTATGTGTATATGTTAATATAAATATTTATGTGCATATGTTAATATAAATATGTATGTGTATATGTTAATATAAATATGTATGTGTATATGTTAATATAAATATATATCTACGCATATATACAAATATGAATTTCTTTGTGTGTATATCTATTTTGTTTCATTCTCCTTTAGTTGCAGTGCTTAGAAATCAAGAGGCCCCCTTCCCGGAGCTAACACTTAATCTCTATACAGGATACATAGATATTTAAGTGTTCCATTAAAATTATCCTTTACCTCTCAAAAACTGAGTTAGTAAAGAAATTGAAAACATAATTTTCCTTTTTCTAATTGACCATTTTAATATGTTATAGCATATCTTTGTTTCTGGTCTCTGGGTCTTACTGGATTCCAAGACAATAATTCATCTTCTCTGATGGATTATCCAGCTTTATGTTATTTGAGGAAACATCACTTGGAGAAGGTATAGCATTCTTCATGAAAGCCATTGTGGGTTAGCTATACCGAGGAGATTTTATTTGGGCTGCGAACACTATGTGATTTTGAATATTTGGTTAGGCTTTACTTGTAGTGAAAAGTATTTTTGTGTCAGATGATCTTGGCAAATCCCCTTTACAGAGAGACCTTAAACCTTAGAGGATAGTATCAAGTTCTCTCCGGCAGGCATTCAATTTCTCTCTGGTAAGCATTCAAAAATCAAAACAAAATAAATCTACCTATATATCTATAAAAGTTAACGTGTCTGTGTCTGTGTCTGTGTCTGTTTACATTTCCCTACGCAATAACTCTGTCAATTTTCAGTCTACAGACTCGAAATTTGATATACAGAGTACTGAGATTTGGGGAAATCTTTGTAATCTTTGTAATCCGTTTTCAGCCAGAAATTTGGCTGTTAAGGGGTCAAAGTTCAACGATTTCACCTTTGAGAACTCTACCAAACTCTTCCCGCAATTTTAGGTCTAAAAACTTGAAATTTTAGATATAGGTTCCTTGGACATAGATCTAACTTAATAACCTGGTTTGAGCCCAAAATAATAAATGTTAAGAGGTCATAACAGGGGTCAAATTTAAAAAAATTGACCTTTTTTTTTGCTCAACATACACCTCTAAACACTCGGGCAACGCCGGGCTGAAATGCTAGTTATCTTTACAAAAACAATTGGAAAAAAGCCTCCTTTACGATAACTACTCTTGATGACGATCGCGATGACGAAAGCGATCGAGGTCTGCACCGAGTTACTCGGCTACATACTACACAATTTGCCAACCGAGATCAAGAGAAACGCTTCACAAATGGAGAGAATCAGCAGAAAGATCATAAAAAGAAGGAACTCTGTTGTATTCAAGCAGACATGCCTTTAAAATCATTGGCCGCGCGTGTGTGTGTGTAAATGAATATTTATGAATGAAAATATGTGTCATCAAAGATGACTCGTAATTGGATTTCATATGCTCCAGAGAAACTTCTTGGTTTGTACAGATCTACTTCATGTCTATAATTGAATCAGTAGAAAGCATAAATACGCAAACACATGACTAGAAACTGTGCCGTTTGCATGTTCATGATTATCGTTTTGTCTTCGAAATTGCCAATGATGAAACTTTGCTGATAAATAAAAAGCCACGTTTGCATGTCTGCTTTTCTCGTGACTTATAATGTGGCATTGTTTATAGAAGAGCAAATTGAATTGACTGTAAAAATGAGTTGACATTGATTGATAATTTGACTTCGCCGAAGCTTTTAAAGGACATTATTCTCTTTTTAAAACTGACATTAATGCTAATATAATGAATAATACGGAACGCAATAAAGGACATAAAAATAGAGATTCTCATATTTCATGCATTTTTTTTTTCATCAATTTCTTTTTGGAGATGAGATATAAGAAGGCGCCATTATTGTTGAGTGTATGATGGCTAACATTGTGTAACTATGAGAATGAGAATAAGCATTCGAATGGTGCAAATGAAAAGACTTATCCTGCCTTGACAGAGTTCAAAATAGACTTTCTGGCCTAGTGGGGAATGCCCTTTTCTTTTCCCTGCAAGCTCTTTCCCACAGAAGAAACATTGCAAGCCTGTCTCTGCTTCATCGTTATTTTCATGGCAAGTACTCTTTTGAGTCTATGGTTTCCCCCCCCCCCGCCTCGCCAAACTTTCACGAAAAAGACTCGTCTAGTTGAAACCACTATCAATAATTTCCCCCACTTTTTATCTGTGCCTAAACCTAAATGTAGATTCCATGAACAAAGCTTCTTTCTTAGACCAGCACGCCTGTGGAACTCTTTCATTTCCTTGCTTTCCAGCTGACTACAATATGTTCGTCTTCAAGTTCAACATAAACAAGTTCTTGATGAGCCGTTCCCTTATGTAAACCAATTTACCAAATTTCCACTACTAACGATATTGTTCCATTGACTACCGTACACTCATTAATTCTTATCCTCGAGTGCCCTCTTGGCCTTGATAAGTGATGACTCCTTTGTAGCAAAAAAAATTGCATTCTCAGTATGTAATGCTTTTTTGGTACTTTATTTCATTATTTCGACTATTGTTCTTTTCTTGGAAATTAGTCTCACAACGTTTGAACTGGGAGAATGTAAAAATTATAGATGAAGAAGAACGGTTGAGAGTGAGACGACGCATAGAAACATCGTTTATGTTGAGCGAGAATGCCCTCTAAAGTAGAACTTGCAAAAATATTAATACAATATAGGATTTGTTTGTCTTGTTTTACGGCATATCAACCTTTTTCGGAATATTTAATGCTGAATTCAGTAATTTTAGACAAATGTTTTCTGCTTCCAGTTTTTTATATCTTCAAATATTTATTCATGGTGTTTGTTTTGGTTGTTTTGTAGAGGAAATAGTTATTTACGCTTTATTTGGTAATAACGCATCGAATGTTATCTTTGTTTGGTTTATCAGCGTAAATATCCACAAAGAAAATAATCTAATGGGATTAAATTGCACGAACAAGGTGGCCAGTTGATGGGTCCATATCATGAAACTATTTATCAAATGTTTCAGTAAATTTATCATATCATGCGTTTTTTTTTTGGTATGTGGCTCCATCCTGCTGGGATCACATGATGAATTGCCAAACCAAAACAACCGATAGTTACCGAATCTGCAATTAAAGAAAATGGTTCTGTCGATTTAAAGTTTGCCGCCTCTGAAAAAGCACCCTATATATTTCCATATATAATAAAATGACTGCAGAAATTCCCCTCTGGACTAAAGCATCGTAGGTTTGCAACATGCCACATACAAATTCAATACTAATAGCCACTATCTTATGTAGCTTTCAAACACTATTTCAGACACATTCAGTTGTGATGATAAAATATTACATTGCATTCTATCAGCAACACCATCACAATCTCAACATCTTTAAAGGAATAAGTCCTTATTTTTCTCTCTAAATATTTAGTCTTACCACTGCTACCAGTTGTCACAGGGACGAATTCTACACGTTCCACAGATTCTGTGATTATACAGACCGTAACTGGCTCATACATACATAGACCTAACATAATCTTTCTAATTTCCGATTCATAAATAATAAAGAGTCTCTTGCCAAATTTTGTCCATTCTGATTGGCTGAGCTCTAAAAGTTCCCATATTCTGGAATCCACTTCTCCGTTTTATAAACGAATGCTTACTAACATTAAAATATGGCATCTCTAAGAGACCTATTATTTCGCCTGGCGTCAAGTTCATTTAATGCATAGATTGGTGATGTTTTATATATTGAAGAGTTTAGCTCCCAAATATTTGCGTCTTTTATATTAAGATTTCTCCTAACTAAAAAAAAACAAACAAAAAAATATACGGGAGTTTATTTGCTAATTATTTTATCTTTCTTATGCGATTGAACGACATTTTATGTTTTCCGGTATTATGATAATGTATACCGCATGTATAATTGTCGCCGACAAATTGTTTTTTTATGTAATAACGGTATGCTTTCCGATGGCCAGTCAAACAGCTCGCATTGTTTGGCTTATTGCAAGGCTATTTGTCAGCAACAATTTTACATGTGTTATTCATTTACAGAAGACCTGAAAACCTATAAATGGCGTCAAATTTAGGTGAATGTGAAAGGCGCTGAGAAGCAGCCAATTTAACATTTTTTTAACCTTGAACATTTACCTTTATTAATGCTATATAGAGAATATGGCTATACTGAAGAGTTTAATTCTGGGCTAAATTGAAGAGGTTAACTCCCAAATATTTGCGTTCTTTGTATTACTATGTCGAAAAGAATACGGAAGTTTATTGAACGAAATAAAACGAACTTATTTTTTGTGAAGAATTTTATTTCTGCAACATATCTCTTTTAATAAAATTTCGTTTTTTTTTGTTTTTTTTTTTTTTAAAAATCGCAATAAAAAGATGCGATTATTTGGAAGCTAAACCCTTCATTATATAAATATATATGAAATACGTCAGTTTCAAGCATCCCGAATTTACACAAGCAGACAAAAAATAATAATGATGACGTGTAAAATATATAAATGTTTATAGATTTACGCACACACTCTTTGTTTTTTTCAGTTTGACTATAGTTATCGATTTGGCCTTTTTGGACCCCTTTTTTTTTTGGAAAGATTTGGCCTTAAATATTTAGTAGAGTTTGGAAACCCAATTAAAGTTAGCTGTTGCATACGTTTCCCTTTTTAGAACTTTTAAAACACATATAACTTTCAGAGTGAAAAATAATTGGAAAAATAAATAAAATAATTTATGGACCTGAACATGCCTCTACCATTTACTGTTTTGTTTTTTGTTTTTTTTTTCATTTTATTTTTCACATATCCGTAATTTTTCCGGCGATTATCAGCGCTTACAGACTCAAATTTGGAATTATAACGTCGTACTATAGTGAACACCCATTTTTTGGACACACCCGTTGTTAATGCTGCCACTAGCATTTAGATGTTTCCTTTTCTATTTTTTGCAAATTTCTACGGTGCTTATCATAAATTACATGCTTAGTTTCCACATTACTAAAATACCGTGGAAAAAAATTGTATATACTTTACCAACAGAAAAGTAGAGACAACATTAACAACTGACGTGGAAAAAAAAAGCGTGTTCCATTTATTAAAACATTATTATTACAAATTGATCCCCGACTATTAGTCTTTAAAAATACTACCTTAAATTTCTTTTTTAATCTAAAATTTAAGCCTGTATTCGATGGTAATCAGCAGAAAAAATTACGACAAAGTTAAAAGGACAATTTTAAAGGATACGGAAATCATTGTTCAGGTCCGCCGCAGTGTTTTTTTGTTGTTGTTTCTTTACCTTCTGATACAATGTTCCATCTGGAACAAATGCGCCAGTGCCCGGTATTTTACTGGGCCGGCAGTGGCTCCCACTAACAACTGTAGTTTTTTTTTTTTTAGGTGGAGTAAGGGAAGATACTTTCTCCGGGCAAAGCTGGTACACGCGTCCTGCTAGTATTAAATATTTATAATTTTTGATTAATATTTTCCAGAGGTAAAGCAACCAATGAAGTTTTAATAAGATTCTTACAAGAGTGCTCAATACTTAAGCAGGTCAAGATATACTTTTCATTTGTTTTACATAAGTATTTATAAATATGTATACAATTAGCAATAGGTACTTTGATAAGGCAGGGGCGCGTTAAAATGAAAAATTTTGTTTACAACAAAATTCAACCATGATATTTGACTTTTGCATTTTAACCTTTAATTCAAGCCATTGTGTAAAAATAATGTCATAAAATCAATAATAGGTTCTATACAGTGCAATATTAAGTATACGTCACTGTGGAGAGGCGTGTGAAGCTTTCTCCTGGTGCACAGTAGTGGGTCTTTGACTAGATCAGGTAATCGATTTGATTAAAAAATGGTTAATTTCACCGATTTCGATTACAATAAAATATTGGAAGTGTGAAATATTCATTAATCCTAATTCAATGCTGGGCAACGTTGGATCTCCCTGCTAGTATATATATATATAAACACATGCAATTTTTAAATGCATGAACAGCCATTGGGATACTTTTTGTTCAAACAAAAAAAAAATCAAGCCAGTCGAACATTTAACGATAGACATTTTCGAGATAGCGGATTGTGCATTGAGATCTTAAACTGATCTCTTTAGAAAAATCGCAAATAACTGCCTTTTTATTGAAAGCATTCTTAATAAATTCACTGAACTTTCTGGCACTATCTATTCTTTTGCAAATCGCTTGGTGAAAATCGGAAATAAACTGAAGTAGCCATTGTGTTCCCGCACTAACACCAACAATAGGATGGCCATTTGCATCGAAACATTTCGTTTTTTTTTTGTTTTACAATGGCAGACATTTTTATGTATTTCAAGCATGAAGCCAATCGATTTGTTAATATTCTTTGTAAACGAAAAACTAATATAAAAAAAATAATTTCCGGCATAAATATTTAATTCAAAAGATGTGTGTGTGCGTGCGCTAATTGCCATATATACATATTTCCAAAACTTACTACCTAGCTCTATTCGCGGTTGAAGTAAATATTGAAAATGAATACATTACATTTTATGTAGATCCATGAAATAATCTATAATATAAATCTGACCTGTCTATTTATATGTATGTATGCCTGCCTAAAACTTACGATAGAGGCGACATATTTTCATGAAATTGGTATCGTTTTGAAGCTCGACCCTTCGGTTGGGAAATATCGAAAAATTGGCTAAAAGCATTAATTCCTTCACTCTTAATTAAGCACTTTTTTACAAGGAGGGGTCGTTTTTTTTTTCGCCGATCTATTGACTAACCTAAATTTAAACTTTCACCATTTCCGGTTTGGTGATGAACGCAACGGTAAAGACGTCACTTTTTTTTTGCCTTTTGTTTGTTTCAAGTTCTTTTTCTTCTTCGTGGTATGGGTTCGAGCCTGCATACCTACTACCACTTTTTTTTTTTTTACTCAACACACACCTCCAAATTCCTGGGCAACGCCGGACACCTAGGCTAGTATATATATATATATATATATATATATATATATATATATATGTATATATGTGTGTGTAGATTTTTTATTTTTGAAACGATAATACGGTTAATACCGTCTCCAATCTTGTAGATCTTTTTCCTTAGACTATTAATATGGCTTTTTTAATTAACTAGCGGAGGACCCGGCGTTGCCCGGGGATTTGGAGGCGTAAAAGAAAAAAGTGTTAGTAGGAAAGGAGGCTCGACCCCGTGACGAACTCGAAGGCGGAAAAGAAAGTGAAAGAAAACGTGAGATTTTACCGCTACGCCACGAGGCAAGAGGAAGTGAAAATCGTTTTAATTTAATGATGTCAATCAAAAAGTTGACTTGCTAGCAGGTGCAGAAATGAGCGTAGGCTGAAGGCCAGTTCAGCTTTCCGCCGTTTCATTTATTTGTTTCCCTCACGATGTTGGAGACAACCAACTCTCCACAAAAAGGGAGTGTCCAAATGAATAGCAATTTTCTGATATGAAGGGTTTCCCCCCACATTGATCAAAGCTAATTGCTGTCAAGACATACCAGCCACGAAGGCCAATGAGCTGATTGTATTTATTTGCCTTCTCACTTAGCAAATTAGGCACAAGGCCGTTTTTAATGTGGAGAGAGAGGGAAGGGGACCAGCTCCCCCAAGGGGGAACTAGATAGTGACAATTGGTATGAAGGGTTTCCCCTATATTGACCAAAACTGATTGCTACCAGAGCAATGGTCTGATATATGGGGTTGCTCCCACATATAGTCTTAAGTGCATCATCTGCAGAACAAATACTACACTTTGATAATATTAAATTTTTTTATTCGCAAGAAAAAATACAATTAGAAAAATGAAAAAAAAAGTAGGCACAAGGCGAACTCAAAAAGAAGGGGGATGGTGAGGTTGGTTGGTCCATCTCGTCTCTGTTTAAAACATAAAAAGATATCTCTCTCAGCATCTTTTATCCTGTTTACCCTTTTTAAATGTGTGCGGGTGGGTGGGGGTGTTCCAACTTAAACCAAATTTTAAACATTTTTTATTTACATAAAAAATACAAAAAAGGTAACAGTATTTATAAGATTTCGTTTGTGTCGGGGGGGGGAATAAAAATAAGATATGGTTAGTAATACCCTCCCTTACCCTGTCTGAAATGCTAGATCACCCGTTTCCCTCTGGTTTGTAAAGGAACCAGGGTTTCGCGGGCAGCTTCTAAATTGGGAAGAAAAGAAAAATTTGGTGGGTAAACGGGGCGAGGAATCTTAGTATTAGGTTTGATTTTTACTCAGATGGGTGGAATTTCGAGGGGGTTGTCAAAAGAAAAGATTGTGATTTTTGGAGTATGGGGGTCTTGGAGGCTTTCTAATCAGGGGAAACTCCCGGGCCAAGAAGGCCAACGAGCTGATTTGATTCGATTCAGTTACGTTTTATTAATACGAAAAAGACAAACAAACACACCAAAGGATGAAATAGCATGAATTTTATAAAAATCAATGCAAATAAATGTAGAGACGAAGTCCGTTTGCAAATCGTAGATATTATAATCTAGGAAGTATATAAAAATTTCTAAAAAAATAGTACCCCCCGGGAACCCTGGACATACAAAAACGCGCGCGGCCATTTTGCCTTTCATATATGTAAATAACTAGCATGGGTGCCTGGCGTTGCCCGGATGTTTGGAGGTGTTTGCTGAGCAAAATAAAAAAAAAAGGTCAATTTTTTTAACTTTGACCCCTATTATGACCCCTTAACATTTATTGTTTGGAGCTCAAATTAAGTTATTAAGTTAAATCCATTACCAAGGAACCTATATCTAAAATTTCAAGTATTTAGACCCAAAATTGTCGGAGGAGTTTGGTAGAGTTCTCAAAGGTCAAATTGTTGACCTTTGACCCGTTACAGCGAAATTTCTGGCCAAAAACCGATCTAAACGTTTTTCCGTAATCCTTAAATAATTTAAACAAAATGAATAAGATTAGAGAGAAAAAAAAGTGTACATATTTATTTAACGTATTTTTAAAAGTGTGTATATATGTAGACATTGAACAACCCAACCTTCCCATACACACACAGTTTCCTTCTTGATATGGGTAGGATTCTAACACTGTTTCCTTTTCATTTACGTATGGTCTATGATCGTTTTCTTGTTCTGCATTTTTACTTTTAATATCCTGAAGATGTCTTCTGCAATAGGGACGAAACGTTGATCATTTCATAAATTCATTCGGTTTTTCTTTTTTTCAAAACAACATAACATCAACCATCGCTGATATTTTTATTTTATATTCATACACACACACACACACACACACACATATATATAATTAAATGAAGTAAGCAAGGAATATATTTTTAACAAAGCAAACTAACAAAGATAGGTAAAGCTCAACACTGTTATGAGGAGCAATTAAATATTAAATGAAAGATGATGAATAACAGTTGCATCTTACTTTCATTCATTCGTCAGATCAATAAGCTTTTCGAACTGTTCAGCTGATTCCCCCATATTTTGGAATTCTTATCAGGATTTTATTCTCAACTTGCATTAACTTTTAGGATTTTACCAGAATTAAACTTTCAAATCATTTTATCTTTTAGATTTTTCAACAGCCGTCATTTCTTTCTCTCCGGAACCCCATTCTACGGATTTTCTTAGACTTTTATAAAATTTTGAACATTTTAAGGATTTTATTGTGAATTTCTTAAAGTTTGGATTTTTCTTTCTTCACTTTCGATTTAAAGATTTTTCTTTACTTGTATAATATCTTTCATTTTTGTTCTTTATTTCTGTGAACCTTATTTGCTTTTTCTACGCTGTTTCTATTTTCTTTACCTTTCTCTCTCTCTCTTCCCTCTGCTTTTTTGTCTTGTATTATTTATTCTTGTTCAATGGTACCCATTATTTCTTCGCGATCTCTATATTATTTTGATTATTACTTACATATCACCTTTACATTTTTTTGTACTTTTTCACTTCTCTCTCTATATTTATAATTATTTTTATTGCTATTTTTTTTCACGTATGCTTAATTTCTTCTCTCTATCTAAATGTTTGTGATTCTTACATTTAATACATCTTAATGTATATTTCCTTTATTTTCATTGTAAATCTTTTAAAGTCAGCTTTCATCTATATTGTATATTTTATATAATTCTGGCCCTTCTCCTCTTCTGATGAGAAGCATTTAGCTTCGAAATGCCATGGCCTAAAGAGGGTTTTTTTTTTCTCTCTTATTCTTTCTTTATTGATCTGATGATATAATAAAGTTATATGTTTATTCCTCATCTTTTATTTATTATATATGTATATATGTGTCCGTATGTGTGTGTGTGTGTGTGTGAGAGAGAGAGAGAGAGAGAGAGAGATTAATAATTCAATCTAACATGTGCCATGATACCTCTGACTAATGGTTCCGGGTACAAATAATAATTACTGCAAAACCAGTGAGATCTTTCATTTTATTAGTTTAGTTAATTTTCTTTGAAGGTGTTCCACTTTAAATAGTCCATTCCAATTCTCATGTCTGGCTCCTGGTGACCAGAGTATTTCATACGATGTCTTATTAAAAGTCGTTTATACAGGGGGTCGCTAGAAAAGCGAGAAATCTTTCAAACGACGATTTATTTTTACAAAGTTTTTCAAGGACAAATGTAATATTATACTCATAGATACTCAAAATGTCGTCCGTGCATTTCACTGCAGCGTCAAGCAACAATTTATTTTTACAACAATTTATTTTTACAACAATTTATTTTTACAACAATTTATTTTTACAACAATTTATTTTTACAACAATTTATTTTTACAACACTTTATTTTTAGAACAATTTATTTTTAGAACAATTTATTTTTACAACAATTTATTTTTACAACACTTTATTTTTACAACAATTTATTTTTACAACAATTTATTTTTTCAACAATTTATTTTTACAACACTTTATTTTTACAACAATTTATTTTTTCAACAATTTATTTTTACAACAATTTATTTTTTCAACAATTTATTTTTTCAACAATTTATTTTTTCAACAATTTATTTTTAGAACAATTTATTTTTAGAACAATTTATTTTTACAACAATTTATTTTTACAACAATTTATTTTTACAACAATTTATTTTTACAACAATTTATTTTTACAACACTTTATTTTTACAACACTTTATTTTTACAACAATTTATTTTTTCAACAATTTATTTTTACAACAATTTATTTTTACAACACTTTATTTTTACAACAATTTATTTTTTCAACAATTTATTTTTACAACAATTTATTTTTTCAACAATTTATTTTTTCAACAATTTATTTTTTCAACAATTTATTTTTTCAACAATTTATTTTTACAACAATTTATTTTTACAACAATTTATTTTTACAACAATTTATTTTTACAACACTTTATTTTTACAACAATTTATTTTTTCAACAATTTATTTTTACAACAATTTATTTTTACAACACTTTATTTTTACAACAATTTATTTTTTCAACAATTTATTTTTACAACAATTTATTTTTTCAACAATTTATTTTTACAACACTCACACGACACCAAAAAATAGCAATCACGCATTTTATTCCTCATCTAAAGCTGACCTCCAAATTTCCCGCTTTTCTAGCGACCACCCTGTAGTATTATGATAGCAGTTATGCCAGACATAAAGAGTCCCTTCTATCCACCAAATTTTGCTTGTATTCCATTATTCAATAAATTATCCATTCTATATCTTCCTATATATAGTTTTGTGTCTTCGTTTCATACTCTTGTTGTCCTATTGTATAAGCTCCAATAATTATTGTTGAGCTTGGCATTATCCGGATATGTCTCCTTTGTGGAATTGAACTTTCTCTTTTTCTTCTAAATTAAGCTCTCTCTCTCTCTCTCTCTCTCTCTCTATATATATATATATATATATATATATATATATATATATATATATAATAAAAACTTAAGAACATGATATAACTTGGAAAGATTTATTCAGCTTACATATAAAAATTTATCGCTTGTTATCCTAGGATTAATGAGTTTTTATTTGAGGCAGATAATCCTCCAACAAAGAAGATCACATGACTTATTACAATATTATATAAATATACAATGCAGAACAATTGTATCTCAATGGTAACTTACTAAAATTTCATTCTCTATCTCTATAAATCTACTATAAGACCAAATATGGTGGACTGTTGCCATATTTGGCCTGGTGATTCCTTGTTCCTTTTGGGAGTTCTTGATTAGTGCAGAAACTATCTGCAATTTGATTGGCCTAACCTCTTCTTTTATGCATCCTTTCTCATGCAGACATGATGCTAGTCTCAGTCTTTTCAATAAGTACTATTGTGACATGCATTCTTCAGAATTGTCTGATCTATTCCCTGGTTCTTTTGTTACAGCTCATTTGATTTATTGGTCTAGTGGTCTCCATCAATTCGCTTTTTTGATACCGCATTATAATATGGTTTCATATTTCAGTGGCTTCTTTCCCAAGAACTACATGCCCGTAGAACTCTTTTCCTGTTGACTGTTTTCCTTCTACCTACAGCCTTGGTCTCTTCAAAGTTATGGTCAATAGGCAATAATCATCTTTCATTCTTGTTAACTCCTTACATCAAGTGGCTTCACACCTTGTCTGGCGCGATTTCCATTAAAACAAAAAGATTTTTGTGGCTGAGTTAATTTAAAATATTTCTAAAATATACAATTGAACGGAACAGTTGATTATTATAAGTTTCATATTGAACATTGTCTTCATAAAGAATACAGAATTGTTTTATACAGGGTAGAACAATAAAGTTGTCATCCTAAAAAAAACAACACTACAACTTTATTGAAAAAAACTTTTAATCACCGCCTCAGTTCAGAAGTGTGCCTTTTCCACAAGCGCCAAGGGAGCACGGTGCATAGTCAGCAGATGAAGGCGATGAGACTGGCTTTGGTGTTATAGGAGATTATGTTTGTGATGTGCTCAGCGTATGACCAAACAAAGTAGTCCAGCAGGTTCAGGTTGGGGGAAGAGGGGGCTAGTGAGAGAAAGGTACACTGTTGGAGCACTTCATTTTCAAGTCAAGCCTGGGTTACTCCTGTTTGGAACAAGCTAAGTTTCAACACTGTTAGTGCCCCCCCCCCGCCTCCGTAAATGCCTTTAAGTCATGCTTGGCTGCAGATTGCAAGACAATCATAACCTATATGACTACAAATTTCTTAGTGAGCCAATGGCCCTACCCTCACATATTTTTCATGTGCATTAGATTAAGTGATACTTAACAGAAGAGGATCAAAACCTTGACATATGGTCTTAATACCCTAATTAGATAAACAATGACCTATACTTAAGATGTACATTTTTGGAGACACTCTGTATATACTGTAAGGATACCTGTCCAAGAATCGCCAAATTTCCCAAGCAGAACAATTTAACACCACTTTTATGTCCACTAACATATAAGTCAAGATATAATGATACTAAAGCTACATGTCTTGAATCCTTATTCCAATTTTGATAAAAACTTAACTAGATACACCTGAAGAAAGTCAGTTTAATTCGCCCGAAACGTTGTGCGAATAACGCTCAAGATGAGAACAGTAGTCCGAAGAATTCAGATACATAACTTTTGTTTAATGTGTAACGCTGTTTCGGAATGCAAGTCTCATAAAGCTTAAAATAAACTTCATAACTGCAATAACGTGTTTAAGATAAACCACATTTATTTTTTACTTATTATTGTTATAAAGCTCTATTTAAAAAGATATTGAGCCTTTTGCGTGTATACAGCTGGTTGTCTTTATTTGCTTTGGTTTTAGAATTCATAGCGCAACAATCGATTTTGAAGTTTGATTTTCATGTTATCCTCTTTAATGAAGAGCAGTGTTTATTTGCATATTAAAGAAGGAATAAAAGGTGGTGATGAATCAAAATTAGCCTGATGATTTCCCTCAGGAGTAAAACATAATTATTTTTTTGTGATTTATTTGCAAAAAGTATATTGTATAATATGATATATAACAATCAATAAAAGAAAGAAAATCATGATATAAAAATATATCCTAATATATATAGATTTATTCATTTATTCAATAAGGGTATACACCCATTGGGGTGTTGGGTAAGTGAGAACTCTTTATACCATGGTATTTCGAAGCCTAATGCTTCTCATCAGAAGAATAGAGAAGATGCTAGGTAACATAATAGGGATGTGACGTCTAATGATAGTTACATTAGGAGCGAAATAAAATATTGAGGCTGTTTGGGGGAACTAAATTCATCTGTGATATAGGAGGAGTATAGTTTTTATTATATAATGCAGGTAGATATATGCCTACACCGAAATGGATGTATACTTTTATTGAATAAATGAATATATATTACTATACAGTTTTATATCGTCATTGTCTTTCGTTATTGATTTCTATATTGTAGAATAATCAAAAGAACTGTAGTAGTCAATAACACACAACAACAATAACAACAACAACAACAACAACAGCAATAATAATAATAGCAGCAACACTTACCAAGGGTCCAGCTTATGCACAAGACTGACACCAGATTGAGCTGGACTCAGGGCTTGTATTTATGTACAAGCATATCCAATCAGGTGATTCAGCCAATCACAATCCAAAGAATAGACTGGCCCATGTGTGCACAATGGAATCTCCCATTGTGCCATAAATAGTTCTCCTCTATCATGAGAGGTAACTTTAGTCTTTGTCAAGTTATCCACAACTTGAACGCTGACCGAAAGTCCACTACACAATCCAATATATATAAGCTCCAAAAAAATGTTGAGCTTTGCATTATCCTGATAAGTCTCCTCTTAAAGAATTGGTCATATTCTATTCCTTTAACTCTCCTATATATATATATATATATATATATATATATATATATATATATATATATATGTTTTCTAAATTTTCATGTCTACGTTTCCTTTCCCTTATCTATTTACCTGTCTTATACCAAGAATTTATTCCTCTATTATCTAAAATTCAGAAACATATTAAAAAATAATTCTTAAGAGTATGGTTTTAATACTATTATTACAATCAGTATTATATTTATTTACATTATATATATATATTTTAAGGTAATCCGACCCCCTTCCAACAAAAACAACCCTATATTTGGAAATTTAAATAGAATTGGAATCGGTTATTGTATCAGAATCGGAAATTTAGAACAGAATCGATAATTGTATCGGAATCAGCAAAAATATTGGAATCGTCCTATCACTAATATATATATATATATATATACATATATATATATATATATATATATATTATTTTTAAAATATAATTACCCACTGATATGTGTTTCGTCGTCTATGACTCATCAGAGTGGCTGAATCTAGTGAAATTCGAAATCGGGACCCCACAGTAATGAGCCTCATCAGTAATAAGGCTCATTACCGTGGGGTCCCGATTTCGAATCTCGTTAGATTCAGCCACTCTGATGAGTCGTAGACGACGAAACATGTGTCAGTGGATAATTATATTTTAAAAATAATATATATGCCGCTCCCCATGTGGGGGTACCAAATTGGTTAAAGGAAAAATTATTCCCAACTCACATTTAAGTAAAAATGCACTTTCGTAAATAATTGAATTCGTTCAAAACGTATTGCAAAATAAAACCAAACAACATATATATATATATATATATATATATATATATATATATATATATATATATATATATATATATATATATATATATAATCAGGTTTCTTTAATATGATGCCTTGCAGGCTTTTTAGTTTCAATGCTCTTGTGAGATATTTGAGTATTGATTTAATAAGAAAAAGGATTTTCCGATTTTTATTTTTTTGTAAGTTTTTTTTACTCATTAGTTCATGAATGTAAGTCCTCAATTCCAATATCCTCATGTGTATTTTTGGGGGGTGGGGGGTGCTTGGAAGATGATGACGGAGTAAAACTTAGAGAGATGGAAGACGAAAATGGCTAACAATGATTCCAGTTTCATGCATATTGGCAGGATTTTCTTACATTTTTTCTTTTTTCCAACCTTTGGCTAAAAAAAAAATCTATTTGAAGAATGATCCCTGAAAAAAAAAAAATGTCATCTGGGAAGCTGGATTTGTAATTTATTTTTTCCTCCTCCTCCTCCTCCTCCTCCTCTTCGATTACTCTCCAATATGAAATCTCAAGTCAAAGAATAACAGGAGTAATTTTCAATGGATAAAGCTTTGGTTTACCACAAAAAAGAAATATGGCGGAAAGAAATCTGAAATATTAACAATAAAAAAAAGGAAAAAAAAATGTATATTGAATAGAGAGGAGAAAAGAAAATGATAATTCGTATTCGTTTAGAAATTCGTGGGAAAAAGTGGATGTTCTTTTTCATCAACTGAATTTCTTCATTTGGAAGATTTTTAACTGTGCTTTCCTTCCTTGGACTTTTATTACACCCTGTCCCCTGCTATGACCACTTGTCTACTGACTGCAAAACTCTTCTATCTACCAGACAATTTTAACTGTATTGAGCGGTTTATCTAATATATAAAAGGCTATATGTTTGTCTGTCTGTCTCCATATTTTCAAATTCTATCTCCTCCAAAACTAAAAGTCGTAGAGCAGCACTAGGAATCTCAAATGATTGGATTTTTTATGGACTGTTCTGTTATCGGTTTTTAGCCGGTTAAAATAGTGTTGAAGGGGTCAAAAAGGGGTGAAAACTGAAAAAAAAACGTCATGCATCTTATATATACACAATATTTATTACGACACTATATATACATATTTCAAGGTCGTACTATAAGAGGTTGGAAAGAGTCGCCGCAAATTCATCAGTGAAATTGAAAAACCTCTTATGGTTGTTTCAGCGCAAGGAAACCGCTGGTACGACCTTGAAATATATATATATATATATATATATATATATATATATATATATATATAGTGTCGTAATAAATATTGTATTTTCAGCTCTCATATACACACGATCGAGCACTTTATTGGGTTTTTTCATCGCCTCCTGACACGCTATATATATATATATATGTTTCTATATTTTCAAACTTTATTTCTTCCGAAACAGAAAGTCGCAAAGCGGCACTAGGGGCCTCAAAGGATTGGATGTATGGGTTTTTTAGTAGATTAAAATAGTTTTTTAAGGCGTCAAAATTTAAAAAATGGTTATACATTTTCTACATTCATCTTGGTTTAGTTTTAAATTTTAATCAGTTCATATGCCTTTCACGGTGGTACAGTGGTGACGTCACATGCTTTGAATGCTACAATTTTGCTTTCGGTTTGGATCCCCCCCACACCCAATAGTCAGTAGTATTTACAATGGAAATCGCTCCAGACAATATATGAGGCCACTTGATGTAAAGAACTAAAGTACTACTACTTCAAGGTCAAAGAAATAGCCAAGGATAAGTGTGAGGTGGATAGATTCTGACAGAAAACAGCAACTTTTTCCCCTTAGTCAGAAACATCTGTGATGGAATGTGAAAACTTTCCCTACACAATAACTCTGTCAATTTTTAGTCTACACACTCGAAATTTGATATACAGGGTACTGATATTTGGGAAAATCGTTGTAATCCGATTTCGGTCAGAAATTTGGCTGTTACGGGGTCAAAGTTCAACGATTTGACCTTGGAGAACTCTACCAAACTCCTCTGCCAATTTTGGGTATACACAATTGAAATTTTAGATATAGGTTCTTTGGACATGGAACTAACTTAATAACTTGATTTGATTTCAAGTGTTTAGACCCAAAATTGCCGGGGGAGTTTGGTAGAATTCTCAAAGGTCAAATCGTTGAACTTTGACCCTTTAACAGCCAAATTTCTGGCCGAAAACGGATTACAAAGATTTTCCCAAATCTCACTACCCTGTATATCAAATTTCGAGTCTGTAAATTTAAAATTGACAGTTACTGCATAAGGAAATGCACACAGACATGTTCACTTTTATAGATATACTAGCATTTCAGCCCGGCGTTGCCCGGATGTTTGGAGGTGTATGTTGAGCAAAAAAAGAAAAAAAAGCGGTCAATTTTTTTTAAAAATTTTACCCCTATTATGACCCCTTAACATTTATTGTTTGGGGCTCCAATTCAGTTATAAAGTTAGATCCATGTCCACGGAACCTATATCTAAAATTTCAAGTGTTCAGACACAAAATTGTTGGAAAAGTTTGGTAGAGTTTTCAAAGGTCAAATCGTTGAACTTTGACCCCTTAGCGGCCAAATTTCTGGCAGAAAACGGATCTTTTTTTTTTTTTTTACATAGGCATCACCACATTATCAAGGCCAAGAGGCCACTCAAGGATAAGGGTTAAAGAGTGTACAGTAGAAATTGGACAATAGGGTAATCAGTAGTAATGAAAATTTGGATCACATAGATTTTTACAAATCTCAGTACCCTGTATATCAAATTTCGAGTCTGTAGACTAAAAACTGACAGTTATTGCGTAGGGAAAGGTATACAGACGGACACACAGACACGTTCACTTTCATAGATATATAGATAGATAGATAGACTAATAGATTAAACAAAAATATATATGTATACATAAATATATATGGAAACAATTTTTTGTTTACTGTAAAGATTTTACGCAAATATTATGCAAGTATAAATCATGTAGAATATCTGCATGGATATAATTACATGTAAAAGTTAACTCTACATGATCATCCCATAAGAAAACCGAAAAAACTAATAATTAAAATGAATGTTTAAAAGAATATGCAAATTAGCTAGATCTTTTGCTAGTGAATGCAATTTCACAACCCATATATAAGAAAATTATATTTTCTTTTTAAATAAATAGAAAAGAGGGTTTTTAATATGAATATCAATACACACAAAAGAAAAACGAATTTATAGGACTATAGATAGATAAACAAGAAGTTTCGCCCAGCTTTTCTCAGGCCCTATGTACTGTCCATAATGTAATGTGCATATGTATATATTACAAAATGTGAATATGTAAAGTAATGTATTTCTGTATAATAGTTTTCCTTAACTACCATAGAGAAAAGGCAGATAAACATTTTCACTTTTATAGATATATAGATAGATAGATTGGATGCAATATATAGTAATGGTTAAAAAAGTCTAAAGAAAAGACTGATGCACCACCACCGAGAATCGAAGCCAAAACGTTCAGCTTACCATTTATTTTGCCTCTGCTGTCAATGACTGGGCTATGAAAACATGTTTACTGCAAGGCTAAAAATTAAAATATGTACCAATAAATACTACGTTATGCATTCGCCGGCATTCGACCTTCACTTGGCAAATTTCATTTTTTTTAATTTTCCCACTTTTGCACCTATTTTTCCGGGCTAAAGCCCAAATATAAAGTTTTGCATGGATTCAAATACCTTATATATGAAGTTTCATGCCTGTAGATCAAAAACTCTAGGAGTTTGGTAGGCAAAATTTGTTAAACAAAAATATATACGTATACATAAATATATATGGAAATAATTTTGTGTTTACTATAAACTTTTTACGCAAATATTATGCAAGTATAAATAATGTAGAATATCTGCATGAATATAATTACACGAAATAGTAAACTAAAGATGATTATTCCATTAGAAAATCGAAGCAACTAATAGGGAATTAATTAAAATGAATGGTTAAAAGAATATGCAAATTAGCTAGATCTTTTGCTAGTGAATGCAATTTCACGCCCCATATAAAACAAAATTGTATTTTCTCTTTAAATAAATAGACGAAGGGATTTTAATATGAATATCAATACACACACAGAAGAAAAACGAATTTATAGGAGTATAGATATAGATAGATATATATTATATATATATTATCTATCTATATATATATTATTTATATATAATAGATTCTCCTATCGACATCTTTCATTATTTCTAATACTTATGTTGCATGTGAATCCTCAATTCAGCTGTAGACTTGCCTGGATGTCCATGGACAGATTAGCACACACACGAATATATATAGAGATAGATTAGCATACACACTGTATTACAGCCCTTCAATGTGGCTAGACTAGCAATTATCTCAAGCTAGGATTGAAACTCGACCGCCTAGGCGACAGCAAGCGCTTCTAACTGCTATGCTGTTTGACTGCTGCTAAGATAAGTATGTGAAATTACAATGATTAAACATTGTTCAACGGCCTAAGCTCTATTTGTTTACACAAAGAGCATTGACTAGTGGCTGTTTTGTTTTTTGCTTTCCATTATACTCAACCTAAGATAGAAAGCATTCATACTCATCCACAGAACGACTGTTTTGCTGTATCACAGCTTTTCAATTCAGCTAGACTAGCAACTACTTCAAGCTAAGATTGAAACTCGACCATCTAGGCAAGAGATATTTTTAAGATTCTAACTATTCCTTTGAGTGCAATTGTTTTTATCTCCCCTGCACTTGGTACACCGAGTATATTTGCCTGGTAGATTTTGAAATTCTTTTCATGAATCCTGTTGCTTCTATAATTAACGAAGTAATGGAGATCTTCCTAAGATTCCAGTTTCTTTTTATGTCATACATAAAACCTTGGTATTTCGTTATGTTTTACCTCTAAGTTTTATTTAACCCAGCATCGTTGAGGATACTAACTTCTACTAAGGTTGCTTCTTTCTTTCTCTTTTTTCTTGTTTCAGGTCACGGTCTTATGTTTAATAGCTCCGTTTTCTAGTAGCATGTGTGTGCTGCAAAAATGTTTGGATTTTTTTCCCCCATATAAACCTGCAATGTTTATTTCCGCCGACATCTTTTTACTTGTGATTATTGTTAATAACACCAGGCGAGATCTTGTAGTGATGTCTATGATTGCCGATTCCAGATTTCCATCTTTGCTTCATCCATAATTCATAGGTAGTCACCAAACGGAATCATTCGGAGAAATGTTATTTTGTGAGTGAGAACAACGCCCCCAACAGATTGGATATTATTTTCACCTTTGTCAAAGATGTTGGGTAGATGTAGACAAGAAGGATCGTCTGCCTTGCAAAAAAAAAAAAAAAAAAAAAAAATTTTTCGACTACTTGCTTCCATTTTTTTCTTTTTCTTATTTCTTTTTTTTTTTATTTAACAGAAGGCGTGAAGACTCTCTTATTAGCCACCTTGGAATAATAAGTCTCTTGCAAACAGATGTGTACATGTTTTTATCAAGACAACTACATTATTGTTCCTGTTTTTAATATCCAATTTCTTGCTGCACCGTTTCCCTACTTTATTATTAAAGGATAATGGATGATCGGCCTGACTTCGTTCTGTTCACCATGTTGTTTCATTCTTTGAAAAAGACCTGAAGAAACAACTGAAAAATCTCGATAAAAATATATTTATGGTGAAAACATTCCATTTAGATGCCCAAACAACTATTTCATTTATATATAAACTAGAAGAATACTCGTCCCAAGACTAATTTAATTCCCCAAACAGAACAGTTTTGCACCACTTCTATGTCCCCTTCCGAAGATCTAAATTAATGATGCTTATTATCTAACGAATTCTTATTCTAGTGATAAACAAAATTCCATTACATGATTTTCATTTCAGAAAATATCTGAAATCTAAGGCTTAAGCTTAAGGGGGTCTTAAGAAGAAATTATAATTCAGGGAATAGTGCTTAATTGATGTCTAATTAGTATGGATCAACTTCAATGAAAATCTGAAATACGTTTTCAAGTAGGAGTTTGTGACTTTATTGCGCCCCCCCCCTAAACTCCTTTAAACTTCAATTGTAAATTTTTAAGATGAGGGCTGATTGTTTATATTATTGTTTTGGTCGAACTATTGTTCTCATCTTGAATGTTATTTTTCGGTCAGTGTAGCCTCCGACCTTCGTCAGGCATGCTGGTTGCCATCTTGGAAAAGAAAGTAGATAAGTTACTGGCTCTGTAGATGGTTCCTTTAAACGACTTCAAAGAAACCGAAATATAAGGAATATTTATCAATTGATGCCTATTGTTAAAATGTCACAAAAATTTGATTTTAAATGATGCACTTCCATCTTCCATTGGCTGCTATTTTCATAAAATTAAAGCTAAGTAACCCACATTAATCACTGTTATGCTTAGTAATTGTCTTTCGAAATTCATAATGATCTGTTAATTAGTTTAGGAGTGAATCATATACCTACAAATGTATAAGCATATACACATACCTAACTTCATAAAAATATTGTTATATTGTGTATCGATGCAGCGTATGATATTAATTAAATCATATTTTATCAAATAAAATGAATGGGTGATCATTTAATCATTCTCTAAAATTCTAACAAACTAAATAAATCATAAACTAAAAAATGACTTTTGGAAAAAAATATTTATTTTTTTATCTTACAGTCTGACTTACTACTGACTTTCAGATTTTTATAAAGAACTACTTGCATAGAAAATTATCAGCCATTGATTTCAGCATCTGATATGCTTAAAAAGCATAAAATATACAGGTAGTAATAATAAAACTACTAATTATTATATTATAAAAAGAACTAGCCTATCCGTGTCCAGGCATTGCCTGGGAATATTAATAAAACTGCCAATGATAATATCACAAATTCTATTTAATATTTACTGCTAATAATTATCGATGTGGTTGGAACACAAAGTAGAATTATCATAAATAAAAGTATAGAACGCCCACAAACAGTGAAGTTGATTACTTCAGCAGTACGTATTTCGATCTGCAACATATTTCGATCTTCACTAACCACATAGTAGTAGTCTCAGTAGTTAGCCACTATTCTTAAGCACATATTTAAATTAGTGATGGAACGATTCCATATATTCTTTTTTTTACATAGGCATCACCACTTATCAAGGCCAAGAGGCCACTCGAGGATAAGGGTTAAAGAGTGTACAGTAGAAATTGGACAATATAGTAACCGTTAGTAATGGAGATTCAGTAAATTTGTTAACTTATATGAAACGGCTTATCAAAAACTTGTTTACGTTAAACTTGAAGACAACCATATTGTAGTCATTTTCTTCCGATTCTGATGCAATTACCGATTCTGATACAATTACTGATTCTGATTCTTTTTTATTTTTAAATATATATAATACATTTGTATGCTGGAGATCAGATTACCACAAAAATCGATGTAATATGTGCATATATTTCTGCAGATGTAAAATTACATTCGTGGATTTGGTCTATAGATTTTTGTTTTACTAGTCATTTAAAATCAATAAACACTTATAATTTAGTCATTAATACGAGCCATGGAAAATTAAGTTTTGAATAAAAACAAAGAAAAAAAAAACAATGAAAAGAATCGTTTTGGGTATTGAAAAATCGGCATAAATATTTCCGATTCCGATACCCCCCAAAATTCTGATTTTTTTAAATTCCCGATTCCAATTAATCGTCGCAAAATTAATTTAAATCCTGTTTCAGTTTTTCTGGATATTTTATATGTTAACCCCATGGATATAGATTTTTTATTACATTTTCACCCCAAACAAGGCACGTTGCCACTTTAATGTAGGGGGCTACTATCAGGGACATAAGCTACAGGGGTACTATGTAGAGAGTTGGGCAGCAAGATGTCGGTTCATGTTACACTTGAACTTCTGCATGTCAGTACAGTTGGGGAAGCAGGGACCCGGAAGGGAATTCCAAAGTCTAGCGGTTATGGAGAAGAAACTACTGGAGTAGAAGGCTCTCTTACATCTAGGGATCTGTACTGTGAATGGGTGGAATTTAGCTTCTTGTCAGGTTTGTCGGGAGTATTTACGTCGAGGGGGTACTAGTGCTTGCAGTTCATCGGAGCATTCACCGTTAAAGATAATTATTACCCATTTATTTAATTGTTTAATTTGTTTATGCAAATCACTAATACCTTTTAAAAAACAAAAAGAACTAGCTAAACCGTATCTAGGCGTTGCCTGGGAACTTAGGTGAACTCAAGAAATTCCAATCTTTATAACATGCTTGCAGAATTTTCTGAAGGATGATCAACAGACATAATGATCTGTCGGAAATAATGTCCACCATTATTATAATATCTTGTTGTAACTAGACTTAGCTCTCCAGGGGAGATGGAGCTAAGACAGTATATAACCTAGTCTTCATTTGCTACCTTATAACCTAATCAATAACCTAATCGGGAACTACAAAGGTTTGATCCTCATCCAAATTTATTGAATGTGAGGTTAATAGGTTTAATATGTTCGCGTTGGTCATCTCCTTTAACAATTTGCCATGTTCCCAACGGCTATATCTCGTTAAGCAACACTTGCATCGAAGTACAAATAAAAGGATGATCAGTTTTCAATTGCTTTAATGAAGCTGAACGAGAAGAGCCTTGAGCATCACTTGTCGATGTCAATCCATCGAAGATGATGGATTAGTTTATGATCAGCCAAATTACAATCAATTTGATTTAGCTTTATGGCATATCTGTGGTGTCGTGTTTCGGATATTTTTTTATTAAATATAAACTAAAAAATAAAAATGTATCTATATATAAATGATAATAAACTTTAAAGAATAAAAAAAAATAGAATAATTAACTTTTTTTCTGATTGCTCTAAAACTTTTGGTTATTTGAAGCCACCATAAAAAAATAAATAAAAGAACTGCCATCTGTTAGCATAGCTAGAAAGCAATCGTTCGTTTTGGAAATTAGAAGAGCATCGTCACCCCCCCCACCCCCACCCCGGGCAGCTATACTCTGGTAAGTTGGCCGTTATATCCTACATTTTTTTTTATTATTAAAATTTTCAAGTTGGATCCAATTTTTGCGGTGCGTTAATTTATTAACGATGAAGATACAGAACAGTAAAGAATGGATTTCTACATAACATCGTTGTTCCAGCGCGGTTCGTGTTCTGCATAAGTGCCGAAGCGTGTTAAGGTCCTTTCCTGATACTGGTGAACTTGAAGAAAGAATCTGATCAGCTTTAATCATCCTTCTAGTATAAAGGAGTACCTGAACAGATAAAAACCAAGTGTATTAAGTTTTGTAGGCCTATCTAATCTCTTGAAAGTATTCGCAAAATCTACATATCAACCCTTCTCGGATTAATTAATATCCCTATTTGCAAAGGCTAAACACAACGTTGGTTTCTAATGTGGCGAAAATCTAACTTCCCAAAAAGGGGTGCACTCTGAATTGGAACAAAAAATTAAAATTGTCTCAGTCTAAAAGGATATCTCCTTCACTGACCGATAACAAAAAAATATATCAAAACAGATATTACACTTTGCTCCTAGCCAAAAA
>NC_136501.1:6150136-6165136 GCF_053919585.1 Euprymna scolopes
AAACATATCACCATGATTAATTTTTAACTTTTTTATTTCAGATTATTAAAATAACATTAATATTTTTCTGCAATATTCTCATCCATGTTGACCCGAAAACTACTTTTAGTCAGCAGAAAGGGAGTCAATCTTCCATCATGATAATGCTCGTTCTCACACAATACTACTGAGCAAAAATCTCTTACGAGTATTCAATTGACCCATTCTGCATATTCTCTTAACCTAGCTCCGTTGGATTATCACAAGGGCTATGACAACATCATATTCTTTTCATTGTTTTGACTCTAGAGTATATATCCGACACAGTTAACAATTAATCAACCGAGGATTTCATCACTGTACATAAAAACATATAAGATATAAACGGATATATACCTGAGAATCAAAACAAGGAAAAGAATTTGCTGTTGTCATAGTCCTAATTATCACTTATTTCGACGATTACAAAGCAATTTAGATGACCTTAGGTTAACATCACAGGAGATTGAACACTAGTTAGATCGATATTTGAGATCCAAACCTAAAGACTTTTAAAAGCGAGTCATTTATAATCTCGTTGACAGATTAAATCAAGTTATCGAAAGCAAAGGTTGTTATTGTTATGAATAAAGATTTTCAAAACAGTTTTTTTATTTTCAAGATGAAATTTTAAATTGGCAAAAAATTTTGCACTGCTTTTTTGCTGAAACTATTTGTATATAAGTAAAACCATTAAAACGTTAGCTAGAAATAATTAAAAGAAAATCACAAACCAATAAGCGCAGGGTAGAATCCTGTATGAGTCTCATTTTTCTGTTTGTCGTTTTTTTTTGCTTATTCGCAGCCCCGTGGATTAAAGTAACCGTTTATGCCATTGCAAACTGTTCACCTACGAGATGTATAAGTATGTACTCATCCAATTGGAAAATTGTAAAAATCTGAAATCTATCTCCAATACAAATTCAATCTGTTGATTGATCTTAGTACTTGCTCAGTGAATTACTGAAATGAAAAATAGTTGAAAAATTATGAAAATAATATATGGATAAAAAATGTATTTAAAAAAAAATGAAGCAAGAAAAAATAACGAAAAATCGATGGAATAAAAATCATCATCATCATCGTATGAGTTCGAATATTGTTTTATATCACTACGAGCCGGTCGATGGCATGACCGACCTGCGTGTTTCATAAATGTCCTGGAAACGGTACCAGACCATGACACAATGGTCTGATATATAGAATCTACCGGTTAGACGTCTTTTGTCAGAGGTGAAGAGTAAAGGCATATCTTAGGATTTGGGGCGTGGCTGGCTCCTTCCGTCCGTCAGGATGACGTCTTTGGCTAGAATATTCTTCAGGTTTCTGGCACCGTCTCAACATTTAAGGCAGACGTAACAAGGTAACAAGCATAACAAAGGCTGTAATATATACATAAATAACCTTATTTATTTATTTTTTACAAAAATATTACAATATATTACAACAAAAACATTTTATAAATCATAACAATTAACTTTAACAATTAACTTTTTAAAACTATCTAGCTACTCCTTGAATAAAATGTTGCTGGAGGGGGGGGAATTTGTCCTTACCCCATGGCTGTCAGAATGGAAAGAGAGAGAGAGGAAATCGAAATTGCATTATGGTTCCCTTTTTTTTATGCATCGCTCTGCGCGGGACCAAATCACCTTCTGGCTAGGGGGTGCGGAACCATGATGGTCAGTGGCACAAGAACAGTGGACATTGATTTTACCGATACTTTTCATCGGGAGGATTCACGTGAACGTTGCCAACATTCTGAGTGAAATTTATTTTGTGGAACGAACTCGATTTGAATTTGAAAAATCCAGATCGTCAGTCTGTGGCGTTAACTACTTAACCACCGTTACCTCCCAACTTTCCAATTTTTTTATTTTTTTATTATGGCATTTTCAACCCAAAGTAGGCACAGTACCACTTTAATGTAAGGGCTACTATCCGGGGCGTAAATTGCAGGGATGCTATGTAGGGAGTTGAGCAGAAAGATATCTGTTTACATTACACTTGAAATTCTGCATGTCAGTAGAGTCGAGAAGTAGAAACCCGGAAGGACTTTCTAGCATCTGGGGATCTCTACTGTGTATGGGTGGTATTTTGTTGCTTGTCGGGGGTATTTACGTCGAGGGGGTACATTTACCATTAAAATACTTGTAAAATAGGCATTGGTTAAAAGATAACACAATCTATGAGAAAATTCGATGTGTGCAAATCTATTAGATAAAGATGTGTGTGTGGATGTGTTTGTGTGTGTGTGGTGGGTGTTTGTGTGTGTGTGTGTGTGTGTGTGTGTGTGTGTGTGTGTGTGTGTGTGTGTGGTGGGTGTTTGTGTGTGTGTGTTTGTGTGTGTGTGTGTGTGTCCTGCTAAAAATAGAAAACTACAAAACAAACATTCAGGTCGTCGGTCCGTGTTGTTGACTATTTGACTATCATTACCCCCCAACAGAGAAATAATAAAAACATCAGAAAAGAAAAAATGTTAAGATCAACAACTAAAGAAATTGATACGCGCAAGAGATTTCTTTTTCATCTTTTTTTTTTTAACCGGTCTCTTTCACATCGGTTATTGGTTGTACGTTGGCCATGAATTACCCCCCTTACCACTACAAGTACATGAATCAGTATATAGATATTGAAACATGGACACAGCACGCACTATTAGAGATTATTATTTGTTAGTATAACTATGTGTTATACACGATTGTTGTACCTAAAAGAACGACAAAAAACATATTCTTTTAAGGTTTGTTTGTTGCGAATGAGTGAAGTCGGTGAGAATCGTTGAACAGTGAACGGTATATAAGAGTTGATTTCTCGAATTCGCCTGACGCTTTGAGTTAGTCAAAAATCGGACTAGTTAATATAACATCTTTGGACACCCGTGCATCCTACACTACTGTGCCCATTCTAAGATTTTATCTCGTGTAGCCATTCATCTTTTCAGCATCCCATCTGCATGGCCTTACACTGTGTATTATTTATTAAGAAAATGGATGTATTTCGTCCAGTGTTTCCATGGGTGTCAGTACACCTATCTTTGCATTAACAGCCGGATGTTATTCTTTCGGCCAAATGTTAAACGATTGCATAAATCCAAGGCATTACAGTATAACCAATCTACAAATTCACTGAGACTATTATGGCATGTGTTCTTAAGAATTTTCTGATATGTTCCCTGCTTCCTTTATTCTAGTGGTCTTCATCAATTCACTGATCGTAATACAGCTTCTTATTCCAGTAGTTTCTTTCCCAGAGCTGCAATCTTGTGGAACTCTCTTCCTGCTGACTGTTTTCCTCCTACCTATAGCCTTGCTCTTTTCAAGACTAAGATTAAAAAGCATCTCCTGTCTTTACGATAATCATCTTTCGTTCTTGTTAGATTCTTATATCAAATGGCTTTACGCCTTGTCTGGAGCGATTTTCATAAAAAATCTTATAGTTTGGCCTTTTGATCTAATCTTTTCTTTCAATTTCTTTTTATTTCTTTGTCACATTGTGCCATTGAATCATGATTTTTCTGGGGGTTTTATTCTCCAACCTTGACATGGTTGAGTAAAAAAAAGAAAAAACCTTTGAAACTTCTTGGTTTAATGCCAACAATTATCTGGACTTTAGTGATCTTTTTTTTTTTTTAATTTTTATTTATTTCTAATTCTTAGTAATTTCCATGGAATTGTTCCTTTATTTTCTCAGTAAAAGAAATATACTTTTATATATACTAGATGTCTAATAAATATCTTATAAACGTAGTTGTATTCTTTGTCAATTTGAAATAGATTTTTTTTTTAAATGTGCAAATTGAAGCGACTTGCTTTATTTTAGATGCGTTCAAACATTTCGAGAAAAGGCTTTGTCCCTCGGGTGGTCTATAACGCATAATTTTGAATAAGCGTTTTATTAGCCTCTCATGCTTAAGTTTGAAATTGCATTTTCTTTGGCCTTTCACGATTAAGATTGAAATATAATTTTTTTTGATCTGTCATTTTCCATTGGAAATAGCATTTTCTTTGATCTGTCACCCTTAAATTTAGGATAACCGTTTCCTTGGTTTTTCACGATTAAGCTTCAGATATAATTTTCTTTGATATGTCATTTTTAAATTTGAAATAACATTTTCTTTGGTTTTTCACAGTTAAGCTTGAAATAACATTTTATGTGAGATGCCAGACTTAAGTTTGAAATAGCATTTTCCTTGGTTTGTCACGATTAAGCTTGAAATATAATTTTCTTTGATCTGTCATTTTAAAATTTGAAAAAACAGTTTCTTTGGTTTGTCACGCATCAGTTTGGAATAGCATTTTCATCACGAAACCTGCATGTTGAATGGTTCTTTCTTCTGTTTATTATTATTTACTGTTTTTTTTTTTTGTTTTTTTTTAGTTGTAATGGCAGCCATTATTTTATTTGCTGTATTCTTGCTTCCAACCAAAAGCTATTAAACTCAAAAACTAATTAAAGATCAAGTGACCAAAACCATAATTGAAGTTGCCTCATAAAACATTGTCTTCTGTCGGTTATAATACAAAGGTCAGCAAGCATCATCTTCAAGGGCCGGTCATAAAGAGGTACCAAATATTTATGGTGGAATAAAACGAAGGTTCCTGCTCCAAAACATAATTTCCATTTTTATAGAGCATGAAACTATCTTGTTAAGATCATTTAATCAAGAAATCTCATTTTTTGTTAATTGCTTGAACATGCATTCATTTGATTTTTTTTTTTTTGTGGGGGGGGGGGATGGTGCAATGCCTGGGTTTTATAATAGTCCTAAATACTCTGAAATAAGGCAATAACGGTCCAATAAAGAAAGCATAAAATTTCGAATTGCTTCATTTTGTAGCTCTATTGGGTATTTAAATCATTGAATCAGATATTTTATTGAGTTTCACGGATTTTATTGCGGAGGAGGGGGATATCTTGAATGTTTATAAATCTGATAAGTCTTGTTTGTACATTTTGCCTATTTTTATATATTTGATCTATTAAAGATTTTGGAAATTATATTGTATTATTATATTATAATTATTATATATATTGTATTATTATATTATAATTATTATATATATTGTATTCAACAGAAAGTTCTCATGTCTACATAAGACGATTTTGAAGACAAAAAGCTATAAAATCTATTTAAAAAAAAATATTGAGCCACTCTTACAGAGTTTAATTTGTTGGTTTTTGTTTGGTTTTTAAATAATTTGATATCCGCTTAATTTTTTTGCTTTCAATTAACCCCCCCCCCCTTAGGAGATAGGCTTAAATGATATTTTAATGTGCGTAGATTTCATATTTATTATTATAAAGCCAATTCGCTATTGATTATTATAGTGTACCCATGTATAGTAGTGATTTCAAAAGTAAAAAAAAATGACTTCAGTGCCATCAGCTGGATTCGAAAAAAAAAACCAATGTTCCTGACAGTCGTTACCAAGGTCTTATGTACAATAGTAAAAGCAATTGTAATTTATGTAAATGTCATTTTTTTTTCATTCCAAACAAGGCACAGTGTCACTTGAACATAAGGGGCTACTATTTAGGACCACATCTACAGAGGTACTATTAAAGAAGTTGAGCAGCAAGATGTTTGTTCACATTACATTTGAATTTCTGAATATCAGTTTGGTAATGGAAGAAGGGGCCCGAGAGAGGATTCCGAAGTCTAGCAGTTCAAGAGAATAAACTATTAGAGTAGAAAGCTTTCCGGCATCTAAGAATCTCTACAGGGTGAGATTTTGCTGTTTGTCAAGTTAGTGACAGGTATTTACATCAAGGCGGTACAAGTGCTTGGAGTTTTTAGTAAAAAATCAAGACAACGAAAAGAAATCTCATTTTAACATTTGATAAACAAACTTTATTTGTTATCGTCGTTAGCAGCATTAGTAGAAGAGAGAAACGGGTTAGTAGGTTGAAGTGTTCTTGCGTGAAGATAGAATTAACATCATGCCGGCTGGTTGAAGAAGAGAACAGTTCAGTCCACATGTGTTTATTGCTAGTAGTGGCCGGGGCAAAGGAAACCGATTAAAAGAAAAAGAAAGGGACAAGGTATTCAGTGTGTTGACGTGTTGTCGTGCGTGAGTGTGAGTTGTGTGTTCTTTAGCATTGCAAAGAATGTTCATTTTGGGTAATCCCGTAGAATGATAAAGTTTGTGGGAATAAATGGTAATTAGAAGAGAGCCATAGCTAGCTTGTAGTACTCACGTTAAGCCCCAGGCGAAGTCTGTTCCCAGGCAGGGTCAGGTTGAAAGAGGGTTAATGGTTTCAGATTATGCCTTTTATATACTCTGTCACGTGATTGAGAGTTGGCTTGTGAGTAGACAAGCCAGCGAGAAAATGTATTTCAAATCTCGAAGTCATGAGAAGTAGTCTTTACCTGTGATGTAGTGGGGTTCGAAGCATATTCCTTTAAAATACTCGTAAAACATGCACAGGGATGCAACATTTTGGTAATGGGACAGAGGTTAGAGTTTAGTTGATAGTGTGGCGCTTATTAGTTTGGAGACTCTTTTTTTCTTTTTTTTTCTTTTTGAAATCTAAGAACGATAGACTAGTAGTAGACTCACTAGCTCAAATTTTGCAACTATGCTATATGCATGAGCGAGTGATGGATTTATTGAGATATAGGATACTCTCAAGTGTGTGTAATTTTCTAGCATGGTAGAGAGAGCCCAACTTTTTGCAGCAACCTTGGCAATGTCCTTAATGTATGTGTTCTAATTCATGTTTTCTGTGGATATACGGAATAATCACGTTGACACACTGGTTCTCGTTAGATCACCGAAGTTAAGCAATGTTGAGCATGGTCAGTACCCGATGGGTGACCAAGTTAGGAATACCAAGTGCTGTGTGTAGGAGGACATCAAGCGCTCCCTGCAAGAATTGCAAAACTTAGCATCATCATCTCCTCTAATAGAATATACATACGACTGGGAACCGATCGTGAATTTTATACTTCCATGGAACTCCCTCCTTTAGATGAAGCCAGTTAAACCCGCATATGGTTAGTGTTGTTTCCAAAAAAAATTATTTTCTGTGAATGTTAAACCAATGAGTTTGAACGAAAAGCTTTCGTATTATTAGTCATGGCAAAAAGTTGTGAAGAAGGTTTCTTGTGACTGTTAAAGGAAAGAAGTTTAGTCTTAGCGGCATTAAATGTTACCGTCTATTTACGTCGACATTCCACTACAAACTGGAGGTCATTCTCTTTGGTTTCAGCCATTGCCTTAGATATGTGTTCATTCGTTTTCCCCTCGTGTTTGTTAATGAACATGGTGTCATCTCAGCAAATATACTCATCTCAGAGACAATTTTATCAGGGAGGTCATTTTTGAATATCAGGAATAATAAAGATCCAATGATCGACCCCTGTGGCACACTTGCGTTTGTATCATGTTGTCTGGATATACGTCCATCGATGACAACCTGAATATTTCTCTTGTCCGAGAACGATTTGATTATATTAAGTATTTGTCCAGTAAAAACATATGATTTAATTTTTATGAGAAGATTTTCGTGCCAGACCCTGTCAAAGGCCTTAGCTTTATCTTAGGAAGATTTGCATCATTCCAGTAATTATAGGAGCATAATAGATCTCATTAATAAGAATTTCAAAAACTACCTGGCAAATATACTCAGTGAGACAAGTGCAACAGAGATGCAAACAATCGCACTTAAAAGGGATGGTTAGAATCTTAAACGGATCTCTCAGTTGGAATGTATGACATAGCGGGTGAATGTTTGGCATCTGGTAGGATGATCCATTCCCAGCAAAAATAAAATGATAAAAATATAAAAAAGTGTGTGTGTGTATATATATATATATATATATGTGTGTGTGTGTGTGTGCATGTGTGTGAAATAAAAAAAGGCTGTAGTAAACTTCAAACTAATATAAATTTATATTTATATGTAGATAATTTAATCCCAACCAAATAAAAAAAACTCAATATGCAATAGAGAGTAGAGCTTATTATAAGAGAAAGAAAATTAAAACTGTAAATTAAATTTTACAATCAAATTTATTGTTCGACTGAATACTCCAAAAAACAATTTACAAAGTCCTTATTCTGCGGAGTTTTAAGGAATGCTATTCTTGCTAATTTTCTCATCAGAGGACAGGAAGAAATCAGCAAATTATATAATATAATTTGCTGATTTCTTTCTGTCCTCTGATGAAACTCCGCGGAGTAAGGACTTAGTAAATTGTTTTTTTGGAGCATCCAGTCGAACAATACTTTTTTCTTAGTAAATCATTATATATATATATATATATATATATATATATATATATATATTGTTCGACTAAATTCAGTCGAACAATACTTAAGAGATGAGCAAAAATATATGGTATTCAGACATATGGAAACCTTTTTAATCGGTTTTCATCCGGAAAAAAAGGCTTTGAGGTCAAAATTGAAAGATGAGTATTTGAGGGCGTAGCGTTCTTATGTTTGCCAACTGTTTCACAAGATTTGTAAACACCTTTTAAAATCGTGGCTAGCTGGTC
Organism: Euprymna scolopes; assembly: GCF_053919585.1. Taxonomy (NCBI): domain Eukaryota; kingdom Metazoa; phylum Mollusca; class Cephalopoda; order Sepiida; family Sepiolidae; genus Euprymna; species Euprymna scolopes. Next base: position 6,158,661 of record NC_136501.1, read on the forward strand.
TAATGGTTATCGTGATGGACTGGTCGTCTTTAGGTTTTGATTTCGAGCTTAGTTCGAATATTTTTTTTACTTATAAGAAGTGAACTGTTTAGAAAAAAACAATACTCGCATGCACATATCTAAGTGTCTTTCTATTTTTATATTTTACTTCATTTTTAAAAGGAATTAAACGTTATGTCTACTACCGGATATATATATATATATATATATATATATATATATATATATATATATATATATATATATACTGTGGATACGTGTGAAGGTAAATCTTGAATAACTTTGGCGCCGCCATTTCTCATGTATTTGTATTTTTACAGCAAATTCTATTGTTAAAAAATCATCTTGAATGAAAAAAAAAAGTTTATTTCCGCCATTTTGTTATTGCAGTCAAGAAAGACTTTTGCAACATTGAAGGTATTGTTTAAAACAAAAATAAACAAAACGTTGATCACAAAATTCTCTACAGCAAAAAAGAAAAAGAAAGCAATATTCCACGATTTTTTTTACGTTATATTTATATTAAGAAAAGTGCATACTGCTATTTATTATATGTTCATTCAGAAACACTGACTTATATAGACTAGCAGACCGACCAGTGTTGCTCGGCCGTAAAATACACTTAAATATGATATTTTAATTCATGCAAATTTCGTATTTATTATTATAGACCTAATACGCTATTGATTATTATATTGTACCCAATATATAGTAGTGATTTCAAAAGTTAAAAAACAAATCTGACTTGGGTGCCATCAGCTAGAATCGAAACAAAAACCTTTAGCTCTCCAGTGGTATTCACTACCATATAACAATAATACAGATGGATATCAAAACTTGAAAATTTTTCTGCAGTTTAACGTAGAAATGTATATTTGCACATGCGTAAGGAGCACTTTAAGTCGACTTACACCTTATATGTTCCAATTTTTCAATTTTGATATTTTAGAAGCTATTTAAAAACCAAATCAATTTTTCCCGCAGGTCGGCATCCTCTATATATCAAATCTGAAGTCTGTAGACCAAAAATTGACAGAATAGTTTGGTAGAAACCGTTCCTCACACAGAGACAAGGTCACTTTTATATATAAGATCAATATATAAGTAGAGTTAGGTAGTAAGTTGTTAAGATATATATATGGCAATTAAGCTATGCAAAAAATTCTGTGGAGCTTAATTGCCATAGATATTTTCATAACTTACATATATATAAAGTAGTAGCGTTTGTATGTGTGTCTGTGTATACAACTCTCCTACAGCCCACAGCACTGGACCGATCATGACCAAACCTGACATGATGATGGTCTCTGACCTAGGAATGGTACACACTATTTTTCAAGGTCAAGGTCCAACACAAAACCAAAACGCGGGTATTTTTTATTGTACTATCTATCTATCTCTCTCTCTCTCTCTCTCTCTCTCTCTCTCTCTCTCTCTATATATATATATATATATATATATATATATATATATATATATATATATATATATATATATGTATAGCTTGGAAGTTTTTTTTTAAACCTTTATAATTTTATAAAAAATAAATTAAATAAAAAAAAAAATTAGTCCTTCATTAGAAAATAATTTTTCTAGTAAATCAATTACTGAATCAATTTGCTTTCAGGAATTCACAATAGTTCTAATGTTATTTCAGGGATTATCAGTTGTTTACCACGAAACACTGTTTCAGGGATTTAAAATATGTATACAATATTGTGCGGTCGTAATATACTAGCAGGTCTACTCGACATTATATATGGGTGATTGTTTAACATAGCCAACAAAAAAAAAAATATGTAACAAAAAATAAATATACAACAAATAAATGTTACCAAAGACAAGATAAGTTACTCTTCTATTTCCCTGGATTAGTTTTTTGTGTTTACCTTATTTTAAAGTGTTATTTTATTTATTTAAATAAAGGTAGTGTAAAGTCTATCAAGTTAGAATACAAAACAAATTGGTGGCCTAATTAAAGCTGTAGTCGATAATAAGACAAAAATCGAAAATTAAACAAAATACGGATAGAACATGATATTTTCACACAATTGATGACATTTATTGGATGTGTTTTTGTATTTTTTCATCCCTTTTTTTTTTTTTTTGCTTTGTTGGTTATTCAAGGCAAGCACCTGTGTATTATATATAAATAAAAGCAATAAAGTTTGGAATGAACTATAAACAGTAATCATCTAATATTCAGCAATTTCATGCAATGAATATCTTGTCTGTGCCTCAAATCAAATTAACAAAATATCAAGTTTTTTTATCTTTTCACTCCAAACATATTGCATCTTGGAATGTAAAGGGACTACTATTTGGGATTGTGTCTACCAGGGGACTGTGGGGATTTGAGCAACAAGATGTTTGTTCACATTACATTTAAACTTCTGCAGTTTAGTACAGTCAGAGAAACAGGAAACATGGCGGGAATTCCAAAAGCTAGCAGCACGAGGGAAGAAACTAGTAGAAGTAGAAGGCTTTCTGGCGTCTAAGGACCTCAACAATAAAGGGGTGGGATTTTGCTGCTTGTCGGATTAGTCAGTAAGGGTTGCACAACTGCTATGAATTTATCAGAGTACAAGCCATTAAAGTACTTATAAATACAGGGTGTCCATAAAGTCTGGCTACATTATGTAGCCAGACTTTGTGGAAGCATCCTGTAGATTATGTAGCTAGACTTTGTGGGCACCCTGTGTGTGTGTGTGTGTGTGTGTGTGTATATATATATATATATATATATATATATATATATATATATATATATATATATTACTACTAGTTATTAAGGCATTGCTCATTGGGTAAAAACAATTTATGCTTTCCGGCAATTGACAATGTTTACATTAGGATTTTGCTTGCATTCAACGAGTGTTGGATGATAGTGTAAAGGTTAGAAGCACTGACGATCAAGTTTCGATCCTGGTTTAAGGCACTTTGAGTATGTGTTCACGTGTGTGTATATATAGATTATTATTTTATCCTGGAGTACACCTAATTCCTGATGGATTATCTTCAAAGAATTTGAGTTGATTTACATTTTAACTTTCTTATTTTTTTTTTCTTTTTCCTTTTCTTATGCCTCTCTTACTTCTTCTACACGTGATTTCATTTATTTTTTATAATTTTTTTTTTACCAGAAATTTCTGAGGTTTTTAAAACTTTTAAAAAGCTTATGAAATTTTTAAATATTTTTATAAGTTAAAAAAAAAAATGTTTATTATTTCATTTTCTAATATATTGCTTTGTATATTTTTTAGATTTGACTGGGTTTTTTTTGTTCCTTCTCTCTTTTAGCCTCGTTATATCGCCCTCCACTAAAAAAAAAATAAATTCCAATTCTAATCTAAAAATTTTTCCATTTCTAATTTGAATGTTTTCAAAGTCGGTGTTGTCATTTTATCTTTACATTTGTATAATGCTGGCCTTTTCTTCTTTTCTGATAAGAAGTATTTAGCTTCGAAATGCCTTGACTTAAAGAGGTTTTTCCCTTATTCCTCTTTTTTAACACTTATTGACTTGATAATGTAATAAAGTTCCTATGTAACTTTACCTTGTATCTCATTATATATATATATATATATATATATATATATATATATATATATATATATATATATATAGTAAGTTATAAAATATATATGGCGATTAAGCTACACATAATATTTCACGTTTCATCCACTCTATGATTCTTCAGGCTTACAGTAGTTATATATATATATATATATATAACCTTAAACTATATCTGCTGGTGAGGCCCCAACTTGCGGGCTTGGGGGAGTGAGGAGCCACCCTTTAATTGCCATTGCTCCCAGGTCCACTCTAAGCCGGAGTGGTAGTACCTGTTAGGGTCCCAATTATGGGTTAAATAGTAAATGACTTGAAAACAAAATATTCTATTAAAAAGGTTTTCTTCAAAATCACTGGATTCGGCATTAAATAATCTGATAAGGGTTGATATGCCGTAAAACAACCAACCAACCAACCAACCATATATATATATATATATATATATATATATATCCACATACTATGACGCATCAACCGGAAGTTATTACTAGATTACACCGGCTGCAACATAGTTTCATCTTATGCTGCATTTCACCCTACATCTCGACCAATCAAACAGCATCATTAAACCAACAACAGAAGCTGATTGAATACATTCTACATGAACTTTACCTGATTTAAAATATGTCTATAAAAATTAAAAATTGTGGAATATTTATCGATTGATGTCTAAAATTTATTGTTAAAATTTCACAAAATATCAGTTATCGATTTTCGGTGTTCTTCCACCCTTACTTTAAGGGGGCAGCATGTTTCACCCTTGTAAACCTTTCTGCAACTGCATGGGATGGAGTATATGCAGTTTTTGGTCATGTTCTCCTCCATGCGGGGCTTCACTCGTACCAGGTGTCGTCTAAGTGTTGACTCACTTTTGAATACCGTCCTGATGTTGTAGGGGGCACATATTCTCTGAATCTTTTCAAAAAAGCGGTAACTAAAGGGGAGACGGAAAAATCGAGTATAGCCAACCATGTCTGGATGGAGAGGGGGGACCATCGCCCCCTATGGGATGAAGTAAAAATAATAAGCAGAGACCCACTGGAAAGTGAGAAAACTTAAAGAAACAGCTCGCATGCTCGGACATAACAACCTACTGAGCAAACCAAGCATAGAGCTGAATGCAATTTGGACACCTCTGATAGAGAGAGAAAACCTTGAATAACAACATAGGTTAAACATTAACAAAAAACAACTAAGAATTGTCCAAGGAGTGGTCCTAGACGTTGTATCAAAGTTTACAGTTACCCAAAGGTGTTGAGTTCAATCCTGAATGAAGGCAGTGAAAAAGTAACATTCAAAACAGAATCAGCAACTATGTTCCAGAGCCTAGCTGGAGTCCGAACACGGTACCCCCGTAATAATAGTAAAAGGTTGGGTTCGAGACTCCTAACAAACGGTTCCCCAGTTCGATACAAAATACCTGATGAAGACCGGAGGGCAAAACGGCCGAAACGTTGTGACGTTAACAAACAAGAGGAGGAAGTCAGTCCGACAATCTCAATCAATGAAAACACCTCATCTCAAAAATACAGACAATTACTATCGGTTGATTAGTTTAGGAATGAATAATGTATGTAGAAATATATAAGCAATACAAACCTGCCTAGCGCCATATTAATAGAGATATAGTTATTTTGTTTCACGTTTCTATGACAGTGTAATAACAAATATTTTGTAAAGTTTATATCGTTTTTGATATTCAACACCTTTAAAATATCTTTCGTGTTCATAGCCTTTAGCCAACCATTGAAGTCAAACTGATAATCATTTTATTTATTGTCTAATATTAAACAGTGGAATTTAAGTCCATCAAGTGACATTCCTTCAGGGCCATAGAAAAAAAAATAACAGGCGTTTCTTTTTTTTTTTCTTTTTCAGTGGGGTAGGGGATGTGTATTTGATGATTTGCAGATGGAAGTTATTCTCCACCACAATTGGATTTTCCCTTATCTATGGATTTTCTATTTCTTCTTTGTGAATAGAAACATGGAAGCCATTTTTATTTTATTTTTGTAACTTTTGCCTTGGTTTCAAAATTGATTAGATTAACCAATCAAATTTGATTCTCTTATCACATGACCTGTCAATCTTGTCTGAGATGATTTGCATGATGGAAGAATCGAGTCGTGTATTTTGTCTGGGGAATATTCGGTAATTAAATTGCAATTATGTGTGAAAATTTTATAGCTAGATTTTACATACACGAATAATTCTTGTATTGTTATCTGCAGACTGTTTCGCTGTATACCAGTTGTGCGGCGAGGCCTGAGTTACAAGTGCTTCAAACTGAAATAGATTGTTTTTTTTTTTGTTTTGTTTTATTTTTGCTGTCATGAACCTAAATGTTTGGCAATCAGTACAAAGAAAGAGGAATGGAAATATTAATGTTTATATGAACGATATCAGTTGGTATGTGAAAGTGCTCCCATATCAACAGATATTGATATGTGAAAGTGCTCCCATATCAACTGATATTGATATGTGAGAGTGCTCAATATTGGTGATAGAATGTATTCAGTTGTACGCATAGAATCAATGGCAGATGATAATTGTTAGCTTCCTGCATTGTGTTTTTTCACAAATTGAAAAAATGTGAATTAAGAAGCTGCTAGCCACCATGTGCTATACATTCTATGGGTACACTCTCCTAACACACACATACACAAACACACACAGACTCGCACACACACACACATACACAAACACTCACTCACTCACTCACACACACACTCGCACACACACGCACATGCAAACACTCACACAAACACACACAGTCACTCACACACACACACAAACACTCTCACACACACACACACTCACACAAACACTCACTCCCACAAACACACACACTCACACACACAAACACTCACTCACACACACACTCACTAACTCACTCACACACA
>NC_136501.1:6170136-6240136 GCF_053919585.1 Euprymna scolopes
ATTACAGTCAGCATGTCATCTGTACATCTTGCAGGATGAAATCCGTATTACTTGTAAATGTAAGATCTGAGTAAAATGCTGAATGCTTCTTCATTTTCGGCCCTTGATCGCTTTTGCTCAGGTTATGCACATAGTTCTTTTCATTGTCAAAATGGTTACCATGGATTATTTTATTCAATTCAATATTTCGGATAAAGTAAAACTTTAAAATATTGATTTTTCGTAAATATGTGACAAGTAGGTAAAGTGTTTTTCTATTCCTTTTAATTTATGTCGGGTTATTAGTAATAAAAAAATTCTGTTTATTGAGTAACCTACTACACATATTGATCTGTGTTTTAAAAAATTCTTTTCCCGATTGATATCTAACTTTTATATTTTACTCGATCAGCACTTTCTATTGTTCTTACTGATGTCGTACATGTAAGTGGAGAAGAAAATCTCTCACACGTTGAAGTCCTCTTTCTTCCACCTAAATCACAATTTGCTCTTTTTATTATATACTAGCAGTTTAGCCCGGCTTTACTCGGGCCCTATGTACTGTTCACACCTTTATGTGTGTATATATATATATATATATATATATATATATATAATCAAAAAGTTTGATTCATGTCCAGGTAACCTACATCTAAAATTTAAAGTGTTTAGACCCAAAATTGGCGGAGGAGTTTCGTAGAGTCTGCAAAGGTCAACTCTGTAAACTTTGACCTCTTGGCAGCCAAATTTTCGCCCAAAAACTGAATAAACAGCGTGCTTCCTGTCTGAATACCCTTTATGTAAAATTTCAAATGTTTAGACCCAAAATTGGCTGAATAGTTTGCTAGAGACTGCAAAGGTTAAATCTTTCTAACTTTAACCACTTGGCAGCCAAATTTTCTGCCAAAACCCGATTAAAAAGCTTGACCTATGTCTGAGTACACTTTATGTAAAATTTCATGTTTATACCAAAAATTGGCTGAGTAAATTGGTAGAGACCGCAGAGGTTAAATGTTTTAAACTTTGACCCCAATTTTTAACCCTTAATATTTATTGTTCTGGGCTCAAATCAAATTAAAATGTTTGATCCATGCCCAAGTAACCTACATCTAAAATTTCAAGTGTTTAGACCCAAAATTGGCAGACGAGTTTCGTAGAGTTTTCAAAGGTCAAATCGTTGACAGCCAAATTTCTGGTCGAAAACAGATTAAAAAGATTTTCCCAAATCTCAATAACCCTTGTGTCAAATCTCGAGTCTGTAGATTGAATATTGACAGAGTAGTTTGGTAGAGAAATACACACAATTTCACTTATATATATATATATATATATATATATATATATATATATATATATATATTACTGTTTGCCTTCAATAAGTTTCTAGACTTTTTGTACAGGCATTTAAAATGTGTCACAGACTCTTGAAAATTCAGTATATTATTGCTATACATCTTATGAGATGACTGACCAATTTTTATGATTTCAGTTTCAAATGAACAGCTACAGCAGGAATTGGAATACACCCTACTAAAGCCTGATTGTCTCAGCTGGACTTGAGGACAATTTAGAAAAACGATATGCAATAAAATTCTGTTTTAAACTTGAAAAACTGCCAGAGAGACGTATGGAATACCTCAGACTGCTTTTGAGCCATCTTGCATGAATCGAGCATCAATTTTGAGTGGCATTAGACATTCAAGGAAGGCAGGTAGTCTGTGAGGGATGATAAAAGATGTGGAAGAAGTAAGAAAGTCAGAACAGCAAAATTGATTGACCAAATAAAGAATTTCATGGATAAAGACTGTCGTGTGTCTATAGAAACAATAAGTGCACAGTTTGATGTCAGTGTGGGAAGTGTAACACAGTTATTCATGAGGAACTGAAGATGCTGAAGATTTGTGCGAATGCATCCGTCCACAACTCCAACATTATCGCAGATTATTTGACCAAGATGGGCATCAAGACAGTTCCTCACCCTCTCTTAGTGCAGATCTTGCTGTCTGTGACTGCTTATTCCCTAAGCTCAAGGAAAACCCTGAGAGACTGTTGTAATGAGACAATTGAGGAGATGAGAGAGTCTATAACAAGAGTCACTGACACACTCATACAAGAAAACTTCCCTGGGGCCTTCCAGAAATTGTTGGAATGCTAGAACAAGTGCATTGCAGCCGGAGGAGATTACTTCGAAGGGGACTAGAGTTTTATGTGTGTACTATCAATAAAAGTGCTCATACGAAAGAATCTGGAAACTTATTAAAGGCATCTTATAGTTGTGCTCTTGTGATATCTACAAGTTAATTCTTCAATCTCGGCCATAATCCCATAATCATCACTAAAAGTAATAATTTGTTGTTTTCTTTGCCGAGATTTCATACGATCCCCTATTATAAACATCCTAGCCATTCGAGCCATTTATTGATTGCTTGGAAAGAGATAGGAATTTCAAATGTCGCTTTCGTCCAGAAGAAATATTGCCCTCCTCCTCCTCCTCCTCCTCCTCCTCCTCCTCCTCTACCTATTTACATCGCCTTCACTCCCAGATTGTGAAAGATTTTCAAAGAGAAAACAATGGGTTAAAACGGTTCATTAAAGAAAGAAACCACAATTTTTTCTTTCTTTCTTCCTTCCTTCCATTTTTCCATTTTCTTCTCTTCTTTCTGTCTTTTATCTTCTTCATCCTCTCCTTTTCCTCTTCTTTATCTTCTTTGATGTTTTTCTTATTTTCTTTTTCTTTTTACTTTCTCTTCCTACTTTACCTTCGACATCTCTTCCCCTTTCTTCCTCCTTTGCTTCTCTCTACCACATGGTGTCTTTTTGCCGCAAACTCGCGCACACTAAAAATTATGCTTGTTTCGATTCTGAGTAATCGTCCCAACATTAATATATATATATATATGTGTGTGTGTGTGTGTGTATATGTGTGTGTGTGTGTGTGTATATGTATATATGTCACGTCATGTCATATGCTACTGGTATTATGTAACCCAGTATTACCTGCCTCATGGTCGGGTCACCGGCGACTGAACTGGTTCCCTCGCCAGACTTGTTTGGTGAGGAGGGTGGCTAGTCTCCCTGAAGGATTAAAAACAAGACCTTCCAAAGGGCAAATGAACCCTTTTTCTGGGTCAATGGCCAACTAGCACCGTGTATATTTGTGTGTGTGTATATGTGTGTTGGGGTGGAGAGGGCTCCCGTAAGCCGTGGTGAAGGCAACCTTTCTAGGAGAAGCAAATCTCTGATATAAAATACCATAAAGCGGGAGACCAGTACCCACATCAAACTGGTCTGCAGTTTAATTTGTTGCTGGCTTTCTTGCTCTTGCTTGTTGCTGGATCTCAACATTTTGAACCGAGAGACTTAGCTGTCATACAAAGACTCTGTAACATCATCTGTGTATAGATACTCTCTCAGGCATTTGTCTATTAAAATGGTACTGTGGCGATGGAAGTAATTTTTGGGCTCATGGACTTTAAGTGTCTGAGGGAGTGGCACTCGTCTGACAAGACGTTGCAATCATCATACACAGGGTGACCCCAAGGCCATCTAGAACATATGCTGTAGAACGGAGAAAAAAAGGCCAAAGATCCTACTGTTTTGATGTGATGTTTGAATATAATAAACTAGTTATGGCCAAAGTTTCATTTCATTCGCACAAAACACTAAGAAACGGGGCCTAATTAGAGTTGGGGCCCGTTTTTTTTTTTTTTTTTTTTTTTGGTCATCCTGTATATATATATATATATATATATATATATATATATATATATATATATATATATATATATATATATATGTCTGTGTGTGTGTGTGTAATTTCTTCTTGATTAAAAACGAAGGCAATAACCAGAGTGGCAAGAAATCATTTGGCCGAGACATTTTATATAAGTTTCTCATTATCGTGTCTTCAAACACAAAAACGAAGAAAAACAACAAAAATTTGATTACACGAGTTTTAAGAAATTAATCGAATCTACAAATCATATTTTAAATAAAAACAAAACAAAACAAAAAACAGAGACAGAAACATTTACTTCAGTTATTACATTTTTCTTTATTTTGTTTTTGTAAAATCTGGTTAATAAATTGGTTTATCAATCTTTTGCTTATTAATCGATTTCCTTGACAGGTTTTGGGTGGGGCGTCGAGGTGTGTGTGGAGAAGGTTCGTAGATTGGCGAAATGATTTGCCGACTGTTTTGATATTTACAGCTGCGAAAAAAATCTGACATGGGAAATGATTCTTTAAGCAAATCTGAAAAGATGGTCTGAAGAAAGGACGGCATTTAATTAAATTGGCAGTGAAAGAAAGACGTAAACAAATAATTATGTCTTTTGTGGAATAAAGAAATAAGGATGCACTTCCGGTTGTTATCGAAATGGAGAATTAATTTGCATTCGCTATTAACACCATATTTTCATAGAAATGCCTTTTAAATTAAAAAATTATAAAACATTTTAAATAAGAATAAAACCAATCGTCACCATATTTGCTTTTTACATGCTGCCATTTGTTGAATGGCTTTTAGAAATTGACTTCCAAACCAACCTATCTCTATATCTGTCCCCCTTTCTCTCAAGTCAGTTTTTATCACATCCTGTCATATTTACACCCGTGAACTAGACCTGCTACCTCAACTGTTCTACATCAACTGACCCAAGAATTTATCTAATCTTTCAAAGCCTCCTCTTCTGCACACATCTTCCTATGTTGGTGAAAGTAGACTCTGCCCCAAAAAAGGCGCTCTGGATTTTGACTAAATTAAAAATTAGCCCATTCTAGAAAAACATAAAACGTCAGATGTATCAGAACAGATACTACACTTTCGTAGGCGGTCATGCAATTTTCCTTTAAATTATATTAAATATGTTTGTAAGAAAAAAAAAGGTGGTTTACAGCTTTTGTCACAAATCACTTCTACCGAGTAGTTCAAAGTTAAAATGAAGTACAAAAGAAATTGTGACGTCATAAAATTCACAGATATCGAAAGTTGATTACCAATGGGCACAAGATGACGATGGCCGATCATCCATTACTACCAGTATCAAGGAATGTATACTCGTAAAAAAAAAAAACCCAAAAAAAAACCGCGATGATCAAATAACAAATAAAGTACAATAAAAAGCGGTTGGAAAGATAACAGTGTTTTATTGAGAGAAAAAATCTTTTGAAAAGTGTTGCATGTGAATGTGTGCATTCGTATTCTTAATATGATAGTTGCTGTGCAAGAGAGTTCCACAATAAATGTAAAAACTAAGTCAGTCTTTAAGTCTCGCATTACACATATATCATATCATTCTTATATCATTTCTTGTCATGCAACGCATATCCTCCACCCTCATTGGCCAGATTTCACTTCCATACATCATCACTCTGCAACACACATACTTGATAGATTTTTTCCTTGATCACAACTAGTATTGCTCCGTTGACATATATTACTAGTTATAACAAACAAACAAAGGGTTGCCTGAAATCCATTACATTCAAATGTGTTTTGTAAATATTTCTAGTTTTTTAAATATCTAGAAACCAAAAAAGTTGCTTTTTTTATACATGAGAAAAATAAAATAAAATAAATAAAATAACGCTCTTACTAACAAAAATGGTGTTTGATTTTTCTTTTAAGGTGATTTGTTAAGAATGCCTCCGTATTACCACCTGTCAAAGTGGAATAAGTAATTCAAAAATGAATTCTAATGAAGTAGATTATCTTCAATAACATGATATAAAAATAACACATGAAATATGGCTACTTAAAATCAAACATTGATTTATCAGTTTAAATGCCATCTTGATTTAGCTTTTAAAATCCGGTCAACTTAAAATTATATATAAGATGTATATAATGATGTAATAAATATAACTATATCCGAGTCTTTCCTTCTACATATTGTGATTGGAGAGGCATTCTGGGAGAAACGTCACAGGCACATCGCCTCACTTTACAAACTACTACGTCTACTTACTTGTCCATACTGCAATATATCAGATTTATTACCAGAACAGAAGACCGTACAGCTATTTCAACGATATTCCTTTCTAGAGATCATATCTATTATATAAATATCACCTGTCAGTTTAAATGTATGTATGTTTTGTTTATAAGACTCATACTTTTTTATTTTCACGTTATTTTCCTCCTTTGCGAAACGGGTTTGAGCCTGCCTGCCTGCCTACTACCACTTTTTTTTTTTATTTGCTCAACACACACCTCAAAACACCCGGGCAACGCCGGGCACCCAGGCTAGTAAATTTATAGAATATTATGAAAATTTTTAAAAGTTATCATATTTCATTTTTTGCGAAATTTTTATGCTCAATAATGGTAAATTGCTTTTCCTTTTATAATGATCATTTCTGTTTCCATAATTAAATTTTGGACTCATAATAAACTTTTTATAATTACTCATAATAAATTTTTAGTAATTACTCATAATTAACTTTTTATAATTACTCATGATTAACTTTTTGTAATTACTCATAATTAACTTTTTGTAATTACTCATAATTAACTTTTTGTAATTACTCATAATTAACTTTTTTGTAATTACTCATAATAAACTTTTTATAATTACTCATAATTAACTTTTTGTAATTACTCATAATTAACTTTTTATAATTACTCATAATTAACTTTTTATAATTACTCATGATTAACTTTTTGTAATTACTCATAATTAACTTTTTGTAATTACTCATAATTAACTTTTTGTAATTATTCATAATAAACTTTTTATAATTACTCATAATTAACTTTTTATAATTACTCATAATTAACTTTTTGTAATTACTCATAATTAACTTTTTATAATTACTCATGATTAACTTTTTGTAATTACTCATAATTAACTTTTTGTAATTACTCATAATTAACTTTTTGTAATTACTCATAATTAACTTTTTGTAATTACTCATAATTAACTTTTTATAATTACTCATGATTAACTTTTTGTAATTACTCATAATTAACTTTTTATAATTACTCATAATTAACTTTTTGTAATTACTCATAATTAACTTTTTATAATTACTCATAATTAACTTTTTGTAATTACTCATAATTAACTTTTTGTAATTACTCATAATTAACTTTTTGTAATTACTCATGATAAACATTTTGTAATTACTCATGATAAACTTTTTGTAATTACTCATAATTAACTTTTTGTAATTACTCATAATTAACTTTTTGTAATTACTCATGATAAACTTTTTGTAATTACTCATGATAAACTTTTTGTAATTACTCATGATAAACTTTTTGTAATTACTCATAATTAACTTTTTGTAATTACTCATGATAAACTTTTTGTAATTACTCATAATTAACTTTTTGTAATTACTCATGATTAACTTTTTGTAATTACTCATGATTAACTTTTTGTAATTACTCATGATTAACTTTTTGTAATTACTCATAATTAACTTTTTGTAATTACTCATAATTAACTTTTTGTAATTACTCATAATTAACTTTTTGTAATTACTCATAATTAACTTTTTGTAATTACTCATAATAAACTTTTGGTAATTACTCATGATAAACTTTTGTAATTACTCATAATTAACTTTTTGTAATTACTCATGATAAACTTTTTGTAATTACTCATAATTAACTTTTTGTACTTACTCATAATTAACTTTTTGTACTTACTCATAATTAACTTTTTGTAATTACTCATGATAAACATTTTGTAATTACTCATGATAAACTTTTTGTACTTACTCATAATTAACTTTTTGTAATTACTCATGATAAACATTTTGTAATTACTCATGATAAACTTTTTGTAATTACTCATGATAAACTCTCAGCCTTGCTTACTCCCTTTGTGTGAACCCCACTCGTAAACGTGAACATCCTCTCCAGCTTTTGCTATCAATTTCAGTCTAACACATAGGATCATTTTCTTTTAATAGGGATGAAAGGATGTTAATCCTTGCAGATGAAATTAGTTCGGTGCGACTTCATCAGTTAAAAGGAGTCACTGTTCGTAGACACAAAATCCAGTCCAGTTTTTCTCTTTGTGAATGTTCCATAGTCCGCATCCGGTAGATAAATTGTTTTATTTAAGAAAGAAAGTACCTATGCAAACACGCATGTCCACCAAAAAAATGTGTTGTTGTAAATAATTCCAGTGTTTACGTTACATATACATGTATTCAAACACAGCAGAGTTATTCTTTTTTCCGATTTTTTTTTAATATCTTTACAATTTGCCGAGCGGTGATTTCAGCTGGCATGTTGTATATTATGGCGCCCAAAAGTTGTTCTTCAGCCATATTCTTCTCAAGTGCTTTCTATCTAAAAAAAAAAAAACCGAAAAACTATAAATACACCAAGCCTCAAACAAAAAGAAAGAGAAAACAGCAACAATCACTCCTGACCACATGTGATAGTTGTTTTGTCCTGCAGATGGAACAGACAGGAGATTAGGGTCTCTCCGCAGCAACCAGGGTCCATGATAGGCTTGCCTTTAATAAAGAATTGAAGCTTCAAATCCATCTTGTGTTATCAATGCGTCTGTCTGCAGCAGTAAGTACCACTCCCCATGAGATGGAGCCAGCGACAAGAAGATATCATCCGCTGGACAAGGCAAGCAGGTATGTACACATTATATATTTGCGCATACATGCCGAGACCCTTCAAGGCAAGAAACTGTGTAAGAATAGAACACACACACACACACACACATATAAAGTAAGAACCTATATGTAAGAACACGCAGACTTTAAAAGTGCCCTAAAGTAAAAAAGAATCGTAAAAGAGAATAGTAACAGGAACGTTTTAATGAGTAGAAGAAATAAATAAGAACAATCTTTTACGAACAAAGAATAATTCTGTTGTGTTCAATCAGACGTGCTTGAATAATGACTTGCTGCCAAAATATACAAATATATATATATATATATATATATATATATATATCTCGCTATCCAATGAATCACGTAGTAGACGTGATATAATGAAAATTAAGGTGAATAAAATTTTTTTAAAAATAAATATCAATGAATGTGAATTCATTCCATCTTTTGGCATAAAGGAATTATAACTAGTACACAGGCGGCAAAAAGAAAGTCTACACTTGTAATTTTTTTTTAAACTGCAAATTTAAGCTAAATTTAATGTAACTGTTTAAACAACCTATACTTCATTTGATTGGCCTTTTATTCTTCTATAATTTTACCTGTTCAGATTTGACTTTTAATTGGCATATTCTAGTGTTCACATCAATCAAAAAAAAATAACTTCCAATTGACGAGGCAAAAAGAAAGTCCGCACAATGGAAAATTGTTATTTAAATGTAACTTTAGGGCATTCATGCAACACAAATACAACAGGAACACAATGAACTAGTTAATATTTGGTAGCATAGCCCTTCTGCAGTTTGACAGCATGCAATCTTTTGGGAATTCCTTGAATTAGACTGCAGCAATACACCGGGGAAAGGGCATCCCACTTTTCTTTAATTTTTGTCCAAAGTTCTTCAAAATTTGAAATTTTATCATTGCGTAGCTGTTGCTTGATGTAATGCCATAGGTTTTCGATAGGATTGAGGTCTGGAGATTGTGCAGGCCAATCCAAACACGGAATATCATGCTCTTCCAGGAACCTCTTGACATTGCCAGCTGTGTGAATGGGAGCATTATCTTGCATGAAAATGGGATTATCCAGTGTTGAAACTGAGCACCTAAGATTAAATTCTTTGTCTTTCCTTCAACGAACGTACTGCCTACCATCACTGCCTAGCCTATTAAACTTGCTTTCGTCACTAAAATGCACTTTTGACCAATATGAAGAGTCATGATCTTCATTGCATCTGATGAAGTGCAGATGGCGCTTTCTGTTCCTTACAGAAGTCATTGGCTTGTGTCTTGCAACATATCCTCACAAATTAAATTCCTTTCATCTGTTATTGACAGTAGAAAAGGAGCACTTTTTAACAAGATTGCACAGTTGTTGGATTTGGGGAGCCGTTTCAAATCTGTTTCTTAGGCTGTGGATCTTGATAGCATTGTCTTCCCTGTTAGAAGTAACTCTAGGTCGACCAGATTTAGGGCATCACGAACACTGTCGTTGTTTTGGTGCTTTTTCTCAGTTTTTTATACCGTTTTCTCATCACATTTCAATCTGTGGCTGATTTCTCGATTGGATAAACCAGAAAGGTGGAGATTAATGAGCTCCTGACGATCACTAAGAGAAAGTCGTGGCATACGGACTAAATGTTACGTTGTATAACCTGAAACAACAACAATTACGATTAGAAATGCTTTGTTGCCTGTTGGTGGATATTTTAAGCTGATTTACGGGCGATAATTTAAGCTAGTTTTAAGCAAATTTGTTGCTGCGGACTTTCTTTTTGCCTCCTCAATTTGAAGTTATTTTTTTTAAATTGAGCTGAATACTAGAATATTTCAATTAAAAGTAAAATATGAACAGGTAAAATAGAGGAATAAAAGGTGAATCAAATGAGATATAGGTTGTTTAAACAGTTACATTAAAAAATGACAAGTGCGGACTTTCTTTTTGCCGGCACTGTATGTAAGTGTATGTATGGCATAATCACGATCACATCGGTTTCCGTCAGATCACCGAAGTTAAGCAATATTGATCCTGTCTGGTATCAAATGGGTGACCATTTGGGAATTCTATGCACTGTGTGTCCTCTCCACTTATTTCAGCATTGTTTCCAATCGTCTTGAACCTTCACTTGTCACTGGCATTTAACAGCATTGACTCATGAGAGGTGCGGTTGGAGATTGCGCAACTCTTCCCACAAAAATTCCACATGCAGGAACCCTTACAGTAGGTATCCATAGTCTGTTAAGACTGAAGGAAGTTACCATGTAAATGTGTATGTGTGTGCGTATATAAACAATTTTTATTCCTGTATATATATATATATATATATATATATATATATATATTCCAGTTTATCACATTGAATTGCATTTATCCAAATCGAACTGTCAAAATAATGGGGCTTCTCATTTGTTTATTATCTCGAACTAATGGTTTTATTTTCAGACATTGTTCGGTTGAAAATGGATCAGATGGCATCGAATTAGACGAGGACAAATTAATGGCTTTAAAATGGGCGGCAATTTAAGCCTAGGAACGAGGAGAATATTCGTTGCTGGCCTCTTGAATTTATTTTGCAATAATCCCTCGTTTTTCTTGGAGAGAAATAATAATTATATCTTGCAAGAGATGTTAATTCTCTGATATCACCAATAAAGAAATCTTAAAGAATCGCAGGGCGAACAGACATTGCCTGCGATCTTGAATAAGGAAGCTATTATTATTATTATTATTATTGGAAAATCCTTTGGCATCTCTTGATTTTCCCAGTAAAGGGGTGGGATTTTGTCACTAGTAGGATGCATTGGAGGCATTTACATTCAGTGTATGACAACACAGACTTCTTTTGAGCTCTAAAATATGTTTAAGAATATTGGATAAGATAACACATCACTTAGCAGGGAAGATTGTGACTCTGTAGTGACATGTACTGATCCCAACCCATACCAAAGTGGCACTCGCCTTATGCAGGCTGAACCGGCTTCCCCCAAAGGAGGAAGTTCCATGGGAATATCAAATCCCCAGTCGCTTGTATATCCCGACCAGGGGAAATGAGAGCATTAAGTTTTTGCACTTATTGCAAGCTGTCATCGACGTCCTCCTATATACAACACCTGGTCTTCACAAATAGTCGCTCATCTGATACTGACCAGGATCAGCATTGCTTAACTTCAATGATCTGATGGGAACCGGTATGTCTTCGTGATTATGCCCAATTGGTACCACGTGGATGTTCATTTAATCTTAAACATTTCTTCATTCATCAGGATTTCTTGCGAGAATGCTGTTTCATTTCTAAGCGTCTACCATCCAAAATTTGAGTGCTGGAACAAATAGCAAACTCCTGGATTATTATCATTCGAATACTATATGGATGTTGTTTTCTATATCTTCAAAACCGAAGGCATGGAAGCAGCTATTAATGTCAGGAATTATCTCCTCCTTCCTTCCGACAACCAGAGGAAGAGGATTGTCGTTATTGATTGGTTCTGGGCAATCTTAAGAGAATATAAATTGATGAAAGATCAATTTCAAGGAGCAGATGTTTTCCCTGTGTCTTCAAGCGTTAATCAAACCCCATGTTTTTCAGTCTGCGATTGTCAGAACTGATTTTCTCTTTTGTCTACAAAACAATGGCAAACGACAAATTAATTCCTTCTCAGACCATCTTAACTGTAATTCGCTGGTTGTAAGAATAGGATATCCAAGTGGAATAAATTGCACAAGCATCTTAATTCCCCTTTACAAAACACATACACACACGCACATACACACACACATACGCACACACGTAAACACACATGCACAGACACACATAAACACACACATGCACACACGCACACACAGACGTATCAATGCACATACACGCACGCACATGTGTAAAAAGGATAAATTGTATTTATCTTTTGCAGAGAATGACCCGTTTGTTCGTGAATGTTGCGCCAGTACATTCCATCAGCTTACGTAAATGGCCGGAATATGCTAAGCGCTGATTATGTTATAAAATGCTATCAAAAACGAAAACATTTATCATATAGTAATTTCAATGAGGAAATGGAAATGCAATTAAATAAAAATAAATAAAATGATCATTTTCATGAATATTTTTTTTTTAATATAGTAATTTCAATGAGGAAAATGGAAATGCAATTAAATAAAAATAAATAAAATGATCATTTTCATAAATATTTTTTTTTAATATAGTAATTTCAATGAGGAAAATGGAAATGCAATTAAATAAAAATAAATAAAATGATCATTTTCATGAATAATATTTTTTTTTTTAAATAATGTACAGCAACAAAAGAAAACATTTTTTTTTTGTTTTGTTGGGCGGGGGAGTGGGGGGGCTTTTTTGTAAGAATTTTTACTATTTTGAGGAGTTTTGGGGGATACAAAAATTTATTTTTATGAAAAAAGTTTTTGTTAGAGGATAGGCCTTTATTTTTTATTTATTTATATTTTGTTGCGAGATTTTTTCATTTTTTGTCGAGGATTCCTAAGGAAGTCCGCTTTGCAAATTTTTCCCAGAAATTTTTTCCGATCGGTTACGATGTGTTGCAGACTGATGCACAATCTCATTGTAAAGTTCAAACAATTGCAATATTGTGGAACCACATATAATCTTCATTATTTTTCCAATCTGAAGACTCAACTTAGAAAAAAAAGTCGCATGGCACAAGAGGGTCCAATTGGTCATCCGTGCACCTCCAAGCGAATTTGTCACTCACGACACTTTTTTTTTAATCGCATTTCTTGCACGTATTCAACATTTCATATTGCTTCCAATTAATTTCCATTTTGGCAAAATGAAAGAACTTTTTCTTTTTTTTTTTTTTTTTTTTTGGCGACTTTAACATAATCTAAAAACCCGTTAGATTCATCGTAATGGTTTTACTAAATTGATTTATTTTTAATAATTTACATTTTTATATGCTGAAAACTAAAATTTTATTCCAATTTATTAATTGTCGTCTGCTGCATTGACTGAGCGTTTCGCCATAATCTGAAATATAGCGACACATTATTCATGAGAAAAAAAAAAAACGAGTAATTCTGTGCATAAGTTCTATAAATTATATTTATCTGAACTTTTTACTGCACAGCTTTCTTCCGAGCATTAGATGTGTACGGTTCTATAATTTTTGCCATTAAGCATTTATACCAGATGTTAGAGAATAAGCGAGTGTGTGTATATATATATATATATATATATATATATATATATATATATATATATATATATATATATATATATATAATGAGGGATAGAGAGAGAGGAGAGATCAGACATTCGCGGTAGACAAATTAATATCATATTTATTTACATACGTTTCAAGAATTCAACAATAAACAACAGTTTAGTGTACGATCATTTCTGAGACGATATGGATTTTTTTACTGACATCACGTCTCTTCATCAGCACAGGATATACACACCATGTCAGAAGTTCAAACAAAGCATCAAGACAAGTGTAATTCATTCTCAATTATTCAGCAATATTAAATTAATACCCGTCTCAGGACTGGTCAAAATATAGGATTAGTTTTAATTCTTTCTTTTCTTTCCTAGGGAAGCGGGGTGTGATACAGTTCCGTTGCTACACTCTAAACTTTAAAAAAAAAATGAAATAATCTACTCACGTTATTTTACATACATATTCTTGATGTTCACGCGAGCACCTTTTAAAAATATATTGATACTAACAGGCCGCCCAGTGTTGCCCGGTCGTAAAGAACGCATAAATATTATATTTTAATTAAAGCAGAAATACTAAATACTAAACGTAACGTTAATCTCCTTACAAAAATGAAGACACAAGAACGGAAAGAAACTGAAACACGTTCATGCGAGTATTATCTTTTTTTTTTTTCTAAACATTTCACTTTCTGTAAATAAGAAAAATACTCGAGCTGAGATCGAAACAAAAAACCTAAAGACAATGAATCAAGTAGGATAACCATTTAGCCAACATGACACGCTCTTTAAAAACGTGTTTTCAAACCGACTTATACTTAACATAAGGAATCTGTAATTTTAACTATTCACGCATGCGCAATCATGAAACAGTAAACAGAAAAACATTCGACGACTCCCACAAACCAATTTTTTAATTTTGCCTCCTTAGAAGCCCCTTTGTCCGGATGACAAGCTACTATGAGTAAAAAGTTTTCCACATGTCTGAATAACGTATATATATATACCAAATTTCAAGTCCGTAGATCACAAATTCATTGAGTATATAGGTTGCGGGGTGTCTTCACACACTCACATGCATTCTCACTTATATATATATATATATATATATATATAGACATATAGATGAATCGAAATTTGAAGTAGAACAATTTTTTTTATCTATTGAATTTTTGTATTTTAAAATAAGTTTTTGCAGAGAGGGTGCGTGTTTTAATGGGCGCACCCGCTCTATCCTTATTTTCATGGCAGGTGCTTACCTGAGTTCTAATCTATGGTCGCCCCTTTTTGTCAAACTTTCACAAGAAACACTCGTATAACTGAAACCACTATCAATAATTTCCTCCACTCTTTATCTGTACCTAAACCTAAACGTAGATTCCATGAACAAAGCTTCTTAGACCTGCACGCCTGTGGAACTCTCTTCCGTTTCCCTGCTTTCCAAGTCCAACGTAAACAATTTCCACTACTAACGATTGCTACGATATTGTCTTATTGACTGCCGTACACTCATTAACCTTTATCCTCAAGTGGCATCTGGGCCTTGATAAGTTGTAACTCCTTTGTAAAAAAAAAAAAAAAAAAAAAGAAAAGAAAAAAATAGTAAGATTTACAAAAAATATTGTGCACATGTTACTCAACATGTTTCCGGGAATATATATTCCAAAATTAATAATGACTAGACATTCTTATTAAACAGAAGATTACTATGAACATTCTGAGGGTCTCTTGAAAACTAAGAGAATGGCGTAATCACGTTGACACACTAGTTACCTTTAAATTACTGAAAATAAACTAGTCTGCACTAAATGAGTGACTATTTAGGAACACCAGGTGTTGTATATAATCTCTCTGTTTATCCGGTTAGTACAGTTAGCTGTTTTGGACTCCTTGCCAATGGACTTAAGCTATTCTGATTCAAGAGAAACGTAGTTGATAATTGAGCAATCCTTGCTTCACAATAGAATCCTTACGCAATTATCCCTAAAGATGATTACCTATTATCTATCGAGTGAAGTACGCCTATACCCAGGATCTTTACAAAACACATCAAATAATAAACAGTTTACTGACACACCCCACTTCATACCCTCCGCCGCCCCCCAATGCGGAAATTGCCATAAACTGCATTAAAGATATTTTATTATGAAAAATAAACATGTTTCTATGCTGAGAATATTGGTGAGACGGTTGCATCTCTGTTGGCCGTTTGGGATTCTCCTTCTTCAATTGTTGGATTAATGTCATCTACTTAAGTATTTAACTCACGTCTCTCTTGTCCGTCCGGAGAGTCGTCTTGTCATTAGACAATGCCATAAATTCGAATCTTCCACCTTTCAAACTCGATTCAAATGGAAATAGATATTGGCCTTGAGATATTTATCAAACTCGCCTTAAAACGGCTTCATCACTTTGGTTCAATCTGCTTGCATATACACTAGTGGCACAGATGCTGTGACATTTGCATCATGCGTACTAGTTGTATGCACGTTGAAGAAGATGCAGTGAACGCCGTGTGGGTGCATCATAGGAATGCAATTTGATATCCCTATACTATTTTCGCCCGGGGGAGTCACTCAGTGTGGTATTCTGGATGACTTGGCACTAAACATAGCCCAAGCTCACAAGGTTTACATGCGTTTCTACTAGCGTGTCTGTAAATCGCTCCGAGTTGTGTTTGAAGATCTGTGAAACTTTGATGCCGATTCAGCTATATCAGGAACCTGGGTAGGAGATTGCTTTTTTTTTGGCGACACAGAAACAAGATGAACTCGTCTTGAACAATAACAATATTTATTGGAACACAGATGAGTAACAATATTTATTGGAACACAGATGAATAACAATATTTATTGGAACACAGATGAGTAACAATATTTATTGGAACACAGATGAGTAACAAAACTAATAGAAGTTGTGTTGTTCTTGTTGAAGAGAAAAGACATTATAAATTATTTAAAAAATTATTTTTGGATCCTTTCAGATAAGTCTTCAGAATTTGTGTATTAATTTATTTGCGTACTGTTTTCCTCATCTTCATTGTTGTTGTTCTTTGGCCATATTTGTATACGGTATAATCACGTTGACACACTGGTTCTCATCAGATCACTGAAGTTAAGCAACGTTGAGCCTGGTTAGTACCAGATGGGTGACCATTTGGGAATTCTAGGCGCTGTATGTGCTCTCCGCTTATCTCGGCATTTGTTTCCAGTCGTCTTGTATACACACTTCACTTGCCACTGGTATTTAACAATGTCGACTCAGGAGAGGTGTGGTTGGAGATTGCACACCTCCTGCCCCAAAACTTTTATGTGCAGGCACCCCTTCGTGGGTATCCATTGTCGGTTAAAGACTGAAGCAGCCCCTTTTTTTTTCTTTTTTTTTCACCATGTTTTGGCCAACTCATCCGCTGGCCTTCTTCAGGTGATTAACCGTGATGGGATAGGAATGCTGAGTCTCGTAACTTTATCCCCAGTGATTTCTTCCTTCCATAGTTGTTGTCTCGCCACGTTTTGACCAACTCATCCTCTGGCCTGCTTTGATTAGGATTGAAACCGCTATCTTCAGACAATTCTTGCCTAGAGCAGTAGAGACTCATCACCTTTATCGACTGCGCCACTTGCCCCTGAAGAAGGCCAGAGGATGAGTTGGCCGAAACGTGATGAAACAACAACTATAAAGATGAGGATAACAGTCCAAAAATTCAATACACATAGAAAAGATATGTTGAGGAATCTGACCGACGCTAAGTCTTGATTTGTTTTTTTCTGTGAGTTTTTGTTCTTGCGCGGAGGTTAAATTTGTAAAATAATTCTTTTCAATCTTTTCGGCTTCTGGCTTTGATCTGTCGTCAACATTGTACTTTTCTCAGTCTGTCTCACTGATCTGACATGTTAGTTCTTTTGAAAAGTTTCACTTGCAATAAGGTTTGTGATTCGTCCACCAATTTTTCCGTCATTTTTGATTTGACCATGACCGAGTACAAAATTGACTTAGCAATCTAGTGGGAGAATGTTCTTTTTTATACAGCCCTTTCATCACAGAAAAGACGATGCTAGTCTCTCTCTATTTTATCGCTGTTTCCACATAAGATACTTGACTGAGCTCCAATCTCTGGCCCCTCCTAGTAAAATATTTACAGCAAGAACTCGTCTATCACAGTTGCAAAGAACTTTCCTTTCTTCTTCCATGTTCTTTTCTTGGTGGTACCAGATCAGTCTGTCTGAAATGCACCAAACATTGATGTTATTATTTTTTCTTTTCTTTTTGCAAAACTCAATCATGTTCTGCAAAGCCTAAAAATAAAAACAATTTTTCTTATATAAAAAAGCAGAGCAAACGCCATGAATAGATATTTGAAGATATAAAAAAGTTAAAGCATAAAAACTTTTTCCAAAAAAAATCGATATTAAATAACCCGAACAGGATTGATATGCTATAAAGCAAAACACCCAAACCAAACGCCATGAATAAATATTTGAAAACATAAAGAACTTGAAGCGTAAAAACTTTTTCCAAAATTACTCAGTATAAAATAATCCAAAAATGGTTGATATGTCGTAAAACAAAGCCAGCAAATCATGTGCTCATCATCAGAAAGAATTTCCATGGATAGAGCGTTCAGTCTGTGTCCCACGTTATCGTGGAACTGCTTCCAGTCGTCTTCAAATCTAATGTTAATAAACACTCGTCTTATAAGTAATCAAATTTAATTAATTCCATTAATTGTTCCTCATCTTTCGACTGACTCTCATCATTCCTTATCCTCGGGTGGCTTTTGGCCTTGACAAGTAGTAACTTTACATAAAAAACGGCACTAGTACACTTATTGATTCGTGCTGAAATAATAACGTTATTATCCAAAAAGCCATTCTTAACATGGGGAGGGGAGGGTGTTTTGTACCTATTCTGTACTTTAACCTTATAATTGAATAAAAATAACCTATCATAAAACTTTAATTAAACTTGGAAATACGATTAAAAAATAGTGCGGATCAGTAAGTGCATTAGCACCAAAAAACTACCCTTCCCCTTCGCTGGTTAAATATCCTTTAAGTAAAAGTCTACTTATCCGTCTCCTCCGATTACAGCAAAATTAGAATTGATATCAGTTCATAATGGGGAATACAGCTTCTTCAAAAAGGGTGCACTCTAGAAAGGTGAAAAATTAGCCGTGATTGGACTTGTCGATAATTCCTGGTAGGAGCGCCTCAGGCGACCAGCATAAAACAAATCCTCCATTCTTATAGAGGAGGTAATACCCAGAAGGATAACCTCCGAGGACTGAACAGAACTATGTTCTACTTCTGATATAAGCTCGAAGACCTGTACCAGAACAAATTTTTCCCCAATTTGTTAATTTATTGAAGTGTTTCTAATGAGGAAGGGGGGGGGGAGAAAGTAGAGACAGAGAGAGAAAAACTGAAGGTAGTGCGTGTGTGTGTATATGAGAGAGTGAGAGAAAGAAGGTAGAGATAGAATAAGAGGATGAATGATAAAGAGAGAGAGAGAATAAAAACGAGAGAGAGACAGAGAGCTTTTTTATACTTTCCTTTTGTTTTACAAATATTATAAATTTATGTGTATCATTATTCATCGGACTACTGTTCTCATCTTGAGTGTGATTTTCACAACGTTTCGGTCGATATAACCTCCGACCTTCTTCAGGTGTATCTTGTCAAACTTGGGAATGTTTCTGTCGAACTGGGGAATTTCGCGCAGTGGTTAGAGTACTGGGAAAAATCAATTGTAAAAGTGATATTCTCCTGAAGGTTGAAGGTTCAATCCTCAGTGTGGGCGACCGAAATATACATTTGCGAATTACTTAGGGCCTCTATCCTGTCATGGCTGACGGAACAAGAGCATGTAACCCCCGTGAAGTAAATAAGGGGTTCCGCGAGAAATTCTGTCCAAATTCCTGAGTTGGACAGAAACATTTCCGAGTTCGACAAGATACACCTGAAGAAGTTTGGAGGTTATGTCGACCGAAACGTTGTGAAAATCACACTCAAGATGAGAAGAGTAGTCCGATTAATAATAATATAAATAACCAATCCTCATCTCAAAAATTCAGAAACGTTATTATAAATTTAGCTCGAATAAAAATGGCTGAGTGCTAGTTGCAATGATAAGACACGGTCAACTTTATTTTGCCAATTTATTATTTAACCTGCTGAAAAAAAATCCCAAGTCCCCTGGATTCTTCTTGTAAGATTAAGTACCGTTCTTGTCTTCAGCTGGTGTATTTAGACATCTTTTAAAAGTATTTTCGGAGACACGATTATATGTTCGATGCTTTGTCAGCATCTCTCTCAATATATTTATGACTGACGCTTAGGCAGCGCCAATTTGTGTTCAATATACAATCATGCCGATTAAAAAAACAAAGTAACAACTCAAGCAACAAAATATACAACAAAACATTTATGGGCCATGAATCCGGCTAAATAATTCAAAATAGGAGTGTTTCTTTCGAGCGATAAATGTTAGTTTACTTTTAAAAAATGGTATTTAAAAATGTACCCTTATTTTCATTTAATCACTTTAATTTCTATGCCTATCAACAAAACTATTGCATATTTAGAGAAAGAATAGAACAATAAAATTAAAAATAAATACCACAAAACATTTATTATGAACTGTTTGAAAAACAATTATGCAGTTCAGGCATTCTAATCGATGTCTTTGGATCTTTAGTTTGTATTATATTTTCAAAATATTATGCTGTGTTTAAATAGCAGTGACATGTTTTGATGGTAATATTAGAGTGATGAATGGGGGATCACGATGGCTAAGTGGTTAGCGACACGAACTAAAAACTCGGGCATGCCTAGTTTAAATCCAGTTCATTCCACAGAAACACTTTCATCAAACCCACACTTGACTTTGTGCCTAACATTTTGGGGAACACGTAAATAAAAATAAGACTGATGAATGAAACAAAAACTTTCGCATTTTATCATTTAAGATATATTTGATCGCAACGACGGCCAATATTTGTTTCGAATTTAATTTCATTCGGAACCTGATGAACTGACCCACATCTGTTGGGAAAATCTTGCATAACTAAAAATAAGTTTCTTTAGTTCTATATTATTTTTTTGGATAATATAGAAGAAAAATTCTTATTATTTTGCTATCTAATTCACGTATGTGTTTACAGTATGTACGAACACAACGTGTAACTTCAATGGATAGAGAGAGTCACTCTGTCTCTAAATGTTCACGCAGACATTAGGAAATATTGATTTCACAACGTTTTGGTAACCTCCGACCTTCTTCAGGTGTATATTGTCTGCAAGGACCCATGGTATAGTGGATAATGTACTGGGCAAAATTCAATTAAAAAGTTAGATTCTACCGAGAATTGAAGGTTCAGTCCTCAGTGTAGGTGACACTCAAAATGCAATTGTGAATTATTTAGGACTTCTACCCAGTCATGGCTGACGAAACAAGAGCATGCTCTCCCCATGGATTAAATAAAGGATTCCGTGCAAATTTCCGATTTTGATAGAAAGATTCCCGAGTTCGACAGTAAGATTCCCAAGTTCAATAAGACACACCTGAAGAAGGACGGAAGTTACATCGACTGAAACATGAAAATAACATTCAAGATGAAATCAACAATCCAAAATATCGAAATAATCCAAACTATTAATCCTCATCTCAAAAATTCTGAAACAATAATTCACATTTCGTGTAAGACAGATGTTTACTATTTGTTTGGATAACAGATGTCTTACCATTATGCTATCGGTGCAAGCCTACTACAGTAAGTGATGTGCTTGTGTGTACACATATATTGCATGCTTTCAGATTGAATTGAACAGTGCTTATAAATATGCAAATCGCTTCTAAACCAACAACAACAAAAAAAAAAATGGTGGGAATATCAGATAAAAGACATCTGGATTCTATGCAGACCTTGTTCTCCTGCTTGGAGTCCGATTCTTTTTGGTTGGAACGAATCCAAACATGCTCTAAGTTAATGTTTATTTCCGAAGATTGACGCTTACAAATTTGACAGAAATAAGCAAACGAATTCAAGTTGAAAACCAATGTTAATTCCGTCAATAAAAGAATTTTGTCATTGAAAGAAGACAGATTTCTCAGCTGAACTGGCAATAAATCCAGAAAACATTGTTGGCAGCTATACGATAAATTTCAGGTTCGTACGTTATCACCATTCATTTTTTTTATAGGACTGTCCGATATCCAAACGTGTCATGCAAAAAATATCATTTAAAAAATTTCCTCTGATCTCTCTCTCATTGTTGAGCATTATTACTCCATTTATTTCGTATGAATCAGATTATTATTTTTGGCATTCGTTTTCCTGATATCTTCTTGATTAGAATTCTTTCTAGAAAAACAAGGCATTGCGTATTTTCAGGAGAGACTACGTTAAGGTTGCCAATATCCAAAAGTGAACGCACTAGATTCGGACTTGACACATTCCTGGTGTCGCTGTTGTGCCAAATGTGAACCGCGAACTAAAATACACTTTCTTAATCTTCTGGCTAGAATCAAAATGTAGCATCTGTTCTGTCCGAAAATGGCACAATAATATAGTGGGGTTTTTGTTTATACCGGAGGTCCATGTAATCGAAATTGACATAACCAGATATATTCTAAAACTACATTAACGTAGTTATATAAGTATATTTCAGTTTGAATAAAGGTGTCACAATAATATTGTTGAGTCTGCATCTGCATTCATGTTAGACATCCATAGAACGGAAATATTAAAAGTCACGGCCAGCGAAGAACTTTATAGAAATTCCGTATTTGCATTAACAGTGTTTTTATATTGTTTTTTTTTTTCTTATATATTGCTAAATGAGGAATCATATCTATTTAAAATCCATTTAGTATTATGCATGGTAAATTGAGAAAAACCACACTTAAAATGTGATAACATTATGTGGATAAGCTAAATCAAAATAAAATGGACGCAGAATTTGATTTGATGTCGTGTTCATCGAAAAACGAAACTCAAATTGTATTTCGAAATGATTCTTCATTTAATGATATTTAATAATTTACTTATATATAAAAAGTACTTTGTCTGTGTGTGTGTGTGTGAATTCGTTCACTATGGACTCAAAAACGGTTATATCGATTTTTATGCAAGTTCAAACGGATATACTTTGTATTTGGGGGGGGGTTCTGAGATAGGTTTTGTAATGGAATGCTGCTGATAAATATCGAAGATCGATAATCGAAAAATCCAATTAAAGAAGGAACAGTCCGTACGATTTTGTACAAAATTAACACCTTATAAAGCCGAACATCATAAGTGAATTTGAGAAGATATATATATTCTATTAAAATATTGTTCTTCTAAATCACTGGATTCAGCATTAAATAAATTAAAAAGGGTTGATATGCCATAAAACAAAACCAACCAACAATTGCGAATTACTTAGAACTTCAACCCGATCATTGCTAGCACAACGAGAACTATTCCTATGAATTAAATAAAACTTTCTGTTCGAAGTTTTCGTACAGATTCCCGAGTTCGAGAGCAAGATTTCTGAGTTCAACAAGAAGTTTGGAGGTTACATCGAACAAAACGTTGTGAAAATGACACTCGAAATGAGAAATGAGTAATCCAAAGGATCCATATAATACGGACATAATTTTTACTCAGTTTTGTCCCGAGTGACGTTTGTAGATTGGATTTGTACATTTATGCGTTATTCTGAGCGATGTACGATGGCCGTCGTGTCTAATTTCATTATTCCGCATTATATGATTGTCCAGAGTGAGAAGAAGCGAAATTGATGTGTTCATTGTAAGTGCTTTTCTTTTACCAAGGCGATCCAGCGCTCAGGTTTCCTCTTAGTTTGGGAGCTTTTATTCATCAGCGTCCTGTGCCAAATACACTAACTACCTCCTATGTATGTGTCTCCCTCCCGCCATTACATTCCGTTACAACCTATATTAGTTACGTGTGTGTCTGTATTGGCGTCACATTACTTTCTTATCGGCGTATCACGAATTTATTTTGGCGGGACATCTACACTTTATGTGATTTGATCCTTATACTGTAATCAACATGTTTAAGCCATGGCATTTCGAAGCTAAATGCTTGTCAGCAGAAGAGAAGAAAGAGCCAGAATAATAGAGTGGTAAAGTGATTTTAATATCACGATCTCGGAACGTGGGCTAAGTGACCGACTTTTTTCATTTCCACAGAAAATGCTCAGCGATAAGAAGCCAGTTCTTAAAGGGTTAGACATAATTATTACTATAATTATTTTAATATTTACAGGCACTAGTGTTTCATCCTTTCAGGAATCACGATATATATATATATATATATATATTTATATATATATATATATATATATATATATATATATATATATATATATATATATATATATATAGTGTAATTCAGTGTTCTAGGATGTATAAAAAGACTGACTAATTACTCGTGCAAGAGCATATATATTTTTAATGGACACTATACGTTATTATTTGTACCTTATGATTCACAAAGACACAGGGAACTCAACACAGAGAGTTAAAGATACCAGATATGACCGGTTCATCAGCAGATATACTTAGAAGAATAAGAAAAACTGGTGTAATATTAAAAAAGAAACACTTTATCTACAAATATTACTGATTAAGATGTTGGAGATCTGGACCATGTTTCGAAATACAGACTCTTTAAGAGATGTATCACTTAAACTAGATTATCTAAGGTTTTAACTGGACCTTGCTTCTAAATTTGGACCTGATTCAATCTGAAAGTGGAGGCGATTTCGTTTCACAAGAGAAGAAACTCTTGTATTAATTGTTATGCATGAAAATACCCGACGGCGAACTCATCCATCATATTGGCTGAACTGACATAATTGGATGTCACTCAAATTAATCGACTAATTCTATGAAAGGCATTGACGGATGACACAAAAGCCAAATAAGACAATGGCAATTTGTGAGGTGGATCGCTTGAACAAAAACACCAATAAATAATTAATCAGTTTGAAAAAAAAATTCTTTTTTCTTCTGTTTTTTTACTTTAATAGGAAAAATCTTGAAAATAAGTTGGATATCTGTGTTTTTTATGTTTATAAGTTTATTTTAGTCTGTCAATATCAATTTTTATATGGCTCATTATCTATATTATAGTTCTCTTTGTCTATTCCACTTTTTTCGGAAACTACTGGTCCGATCTAGCTGAAATTTTGTATAGGAATTGTGTAATGATAATGTGAATCGAACTAATCATTATTGTATCCGTCCAATGCACAGTTAGGGATTATGGATTAATCACCACAATACCACATTTAATCTAGAAGTTTTCTCAGAAACTACTAGACATTATCTTTTTTTTATTTTCACCCTAAACAAAGCACAGTGCCACTTTGATGTAGGAGGTTACTATTGGGGACATAAGTTGCAGGGATACTATGTAGGGAGTTGAGCAGCAAGATATCTATTCGCATTACACTTGAACTTCTGCATGTCAGTACAGTTGGAAAAACAAGAATGTGGAAGGGAGTTACAGAGTCTAGCAGTTTTGGGGAAGAAACTATTAGAGTAGAAGGCTTTCTTACATCTAGGGATCTCTACTGTGTAGGGGTAAGATTTTGTTGATTAACAGGTTTGTTGGGGGTATTTACATCGAGAAGGTGCAAGTGCTTGAAGTTCGTCAAAGCATTCACCATTAAAGTACTTGTAGAACAGGCACAGGGATGCAACATTTCGTCGATGGGACAGAGGCTGAAGCTCAGATGACAGTGCAGGACCTATCAGGTTGATGAATCTCTTTTGAACCTTGTCTAGGAGCGAGAGACAAGTAGCCGATGCACCAGCCCAAATGTGACAGCAATACTCCATACATGGGCGAATAGTGGCCTTATAGAGGTACAGGATACTTTCGGGCATTAGTAGCTTTCTAGCACGGTAGAGAGAACCTACATTCTTCACAGCGGTCCTGGCAATGCTCTCAATCTAATTGTTCCAACTCATGTTTCCTGTGACCGTTAGGCCGAGGAGTTTAAAAGATGTACTTTCAGATAAAGAGTCTTTGTCTATTGCTATTGGTGGTAGAGAAGGTTTCTTGTAATTATTGAAGGAAACAAGCTTAGTCTTGGCAGCATTGAATGTGACCATCCACTTTTGTCCCCATTTCATTACAGATTGGAGGTCATCCTCTAGTGTTTCTGCCATTTCCTTAGATATGTGTTCATTTGTTTTCCCCTCCTGCCTATTATAGAGCATGGTGTCATCAGCAAATATACCTATCTCAGAGACAATTATATCAGAGAGGTCATTTATGAATGTTAGGAATATTAAAGATCCAAGGATAGACCCCTGAGGTACTCCCACATTTATATCATATTGTTTAGATGTACGACTGTCCAGGACTACCTGGATTCTTCTCTTATTTAAGACGGATTTAATTATGTTAAGTATTCATCCAGTGATACCATATGATCTGATTTTCCTGAGAAGACCATCGTGCCATACCCTGTCAAAAGCCTTAGATATATTTAGGGCTACCACTCTACCTTCCCCTGGTTTGTCTAGTGTATGGTGTATACGTTCAAAGTTTACAGTTAGGATATCTGCTGTACAACCTATATGCCTAAATCCAAATTGTTGGGCGGTCAGAAGTTTAGCAGCTGTAAGGTGAATGACTAGAGCTTGGTTAATTATGGACTCAGATATTTTGGCGAAAAGCAGGAGGAAGCTAATGGAGGGATAATTTAATGGATCAGAATTCTTGTAAACTGGTATCACAGAAGCAGTTTTCCAGCAGTCAGGAAAGCAAGATTCATTAAGGCATTTGTTGTAAAGTTGGAAGAGGACTGGAGCAACCTCAGTGGAGCATTTGCTTAATAGCACAGTTGGGATGAGCAGTACCGAAAATCCTAGATTAGTCATTTTTCGTATTATTTGGATTCTTTAGATCGCTGTTCTCACCTTGAGTGTTATTTTTCACAACGTTTCAGTCGATGTAACCTCCAACTTTCTTCAGGTGTATTTTGTTAAATTCTGGAATCTGTCTATCTAACTTTCGAATCTGCCAAGACCCGTGATATAGTAGATTAAATACTTGGTAAAATTCAGTTGTAAGAGTGGCACTCTTCTGGAGATTGAAGGTTCAATTCTCAGTGCAGATAATGCTCAAAATACAATCGCGAATTAGGACTTTTACCAAGACATGGTTAATGGCACAGAGGCATGTTACCTTCGTGGATTAAATAAAGGGTTCTGCTTAAAATTCTCTGCAGATTGCTAAGTTCAACAGAAAGATTCCTAAGTTTGACGATATGTATCTGAAGAAGGTCGGGGGTTACAGTGATTGAAACGTTGTGAAACTAACACTCAAGATGAAAACATTTGTCAGAAGAATCCAAATGATAAAAAAAATCTTCCTAATATTTTTCCTCATATATTTTTGAATCTGTTTCTCTTTCTACTTTTCAAAAAAATTAGTTTTATCGCTTTAAACATTTTCTCAAACTTGAGGCTATTTTCTATTTCTACAAATCTAGTATCAGACCATGTGTGAAGTATTATTGTCATATTTTTCTTAGATTTCTTTTTCTCTCCCTCAATATCAGTTGCTTTCCTCATTCTTCTTGCAAAACAGACAATTTTATTAATTGATTATTGCTAATTAATCTCCAAATGTGCCTCCAATTGTGTAATTATTCCAATTACATAGAATGTAACCTATTTTCCTCGTGACACAATTAAATTCTTCATTTTTCAAAGTTCATCTCAAAGATTCACTCCAAATAAAATTGAACTTTTCTTATCTAAAACTGTTACCATTTTTTTTTTATGAAAATCAAATGACAGTAAGGTTTTACATGTGTTACTGCCTTCCATATGATTTATAGCAAGGTCAGCAAGACGAGAAAATTTAAATTTAAAAAAGAACACAGATTACTGGCATGTCAAAATCTGTATTTGATTCTCTCATTTTGAACCACTGTTTTCTTTCCTTTTCCATTCTTAAACACTTACATAAAAGCAGAAAGGGGAACTAATTATTGCCATTGTCTATAACTACGTCCGCAAGACCAAATCACAATTAAAAAGTAATCTAGTGTCCGTCAACCAATCAGAATACTTCCTCCGTGATTGAACAAGTTACTGGATAAAAAAAAACTCAGTTTACATAATTTTACTTCAGACTAGGCATGAAACCATGATCTAAGGAGCTAAAAATATCATGCTATTGTCAAGAATTAGCCAATGATAAGTGCTATGTGTAAATACTTTAAGCTAGAAAACAGCATTTCTTCCCCTTTTGTCAGAAACATTGCTGATGGAATGTGAGGACTAATGGACAAAATAATACTTAAAGAAAAAATAGCAAATAGCTTTCAGTTGATTCATAACTACTATGGTATCGACACACGTTGGAATTCGCATTGTGATGTACATTAAAAACAATAATATTCATTTTCGATATCAGATAATCAGCAAAGAAAGCCTCAGCTAAATAATGTTTTGTAGGCATAAACATCATAAACATTTTCCTGGAGACGTCTTTGAGGGCCGTGAACCAGTGTTCCGTTTTCTCACTTCTTCTCCACAATCACCTACAATAAATAATCGATCAGAACATCTTTTAACTCTGGGCCTTGACAATGAGTTCTAGCTGTAAGTCATTCACAGTAAGAACTCGTTTTATTACCACAACAATAAAAAACATTTCCTTTTTTTTCATATGCCTAACATCAGGCGGAATTTAGTAGTCAGTGGTCAAGAGAATGTTTCTATTTAACCCATAGATGGGGCAATGTCAGGTACTACTGCTTGAGTCAAGGCTCACAAATGGAAGGTCTCACTATTGAATTTAGTAGTGAGTGCTCAACGCTTTGAGCAGTTGAGCTACAGATAAATTTAAAAGAATACTAGTAAGCCGTTTTATAAAAAGGCTTTAATATCCCAAAGATTATCTAATAGTTAAATATTGTTTAATTCCAGCAAAAACTTTCCTATCAAATTTATGCCAGTATGTTCACACTGTCATATTGAATTTAGCAGTCAGTCTCTCAATATTTGAGCTACAAACAAACCGAAAAGAACACTAAAATGCCGGTTTATAAAAATAAAAATGCTGGAATGTTCCATCATATTTAAATGGACAAGTCCATTCTCTAAGTTCTGATTGGCTGCTAGTTTATGATTGGATAATCTAGTAAGACATTCCGGTCTCATTTACATATCGACTATTCGAGCATTTTTATCGCAGAAAGTAACAACTTGATTCTGCATCCGAAAACAGAGCTTCCTCACAAAAGGGGCTCCTGTGTGTAGAATATGTTACCATGGGAGTGTAGTTTGCAAAGAAACAGTCCTGTGGTAATACTTTCTACAGATGGGAAGTTCTTTGAAATATATTTTGTTCATGAAATTTTCATTTTTCTTGACCTACATACAAACATAAGCAGCCAAATTGATACTTTCACATTTATTTAACGCCCCCCCCCCTCCAGTTGAGTACAAGTCTCTTGTCTATTACAACACTAAATCTTTGAACTTTAATCATACCACACAATATCCGCAAGGTTTGTTGACTATCATCATCATATGACATCCATTTTACATGCTGGCATATGTTGGGCGGATTTAAAAAATTGATTTCTAAACCAAACTATCTCTGATCAGGTCTTTTTTTTTTTTTACATGAGGATCACCACTTATCAAGGCCTGGAAGCTACTCGGGGATAAGGTTTATTTTGTGTACAATAATCAATGGGATAATATCGTAGTAATAGTTGGTATTGGAGATTTGATAAAGTGTCTTACTTAAGGGGGCGATTAATCAGGAATTTGTTTATGTTGGACTTGAAGACGTCCAAGATGTAGTCAGATGGTAAACAAGCAAACGGAAAAGAATTCCACAGGCATGCAGTTCTCAGAAAAAAAGCTATGTTCATGGAATCTGTGTTTTGATTTAGGCACAGATAAAGGGGGGGATTACTGACAGTGGTTTTAGCTAGACGGGTGTTTATCATGAAGGATTGGCAAGGGGGGACCAGAGATTGGAGCTCGGACGAGCACTTGCCATGGAAATAACGATAAAACAAAGACAGGCTCGCAACGTCTCTTCTGTGGGAGAGAGGTTGCAGGGAAGAGAAAAGAGCATCCCCCAGTAAGCCATGAAGTCTGTTGCTGAATTTTCTAGATGAGGATTAATAATTTGTGTTATTCGTACTTTTTAAGACTACTGTTCTCATTTTTTGTTTTATTTTCATAACGTTTCGGCCAATCGATGTATTATAGTCAGCGAAGAACAGTGGAAAGTAAAGTGATTTAAAGACAATGCACATATGCTGGACGACCATCAAGCATTGGACAGACCTAGTATAGAATAATATCAATACCTCTGTTCAGTCTCAAGAGACAATGGATAGCCCTTGTAAGGGTAGCTGCACATGTAATTGTGAGGCAAGGGTTGCACAATCTCCAACCACACCTCTTCTGAATCTGTACTGCTTGTGTCTAGTGGCAAGTTGAAGAGCTAGATGACTGAAACCAATACAGTACCTGGAATTCCCAAATGGTCACCCATTTTAGTACTGACCAGCCTCAACGTTGCTTGCCTAACTTCAGTGACTTAACGGGAACAGGTGTGTCAACATAAATTATGGTGTATATGCATATGTATACTACAATATGGAAACTATTAATTATGAATAGTTAATAAAATCACCATTAGGAAAAAAATTATATATATATATAAAAGAAATTGTGTGTGTGTGTGTGTGTGAGAGAGAGAGAGAGTTCATTTCCTATGGAATCTGAAACTGTTGGACCGATTTTTATGAAATTTCACACAAATGTACTTTATGTATCTGGCAGTGTTCGTAGGTAGGGTTTGTATCGACATGTTTTTGATATCAATAATCAAAAAAAAATTTGATGAAAGAAAGAACAAGCGATTTTGATCAAAGTTAACACCTTATACAGCCTAACATCACAGGTGTGTTTGAGAAGTTTTATTAAACAAAAAAGCCAGGTATATAGTATCAACAGTACGTTCTTTGATATGACAGGGGCGCATTCAAAATTAATGTTTCTGCTTAGAACACATTTGAACCATGATGCTTGATTTTTGTAGTTAAAACTTTAATTCAAGCCAATATATATGAAAATATTTTGATAAAATCAACAGTAGATTCTCTACAGTGCAATGTAGACTACAATGTATTGGGGACTAAGTCACTGAAGCAGCCAATCAATCGATTTGATTATTTCAGTGACAATAAAAATATGGGTGTGTGAAACATTCGTTGATCATCATTCAATCCTGGCAACATTGGGTCTCTCTGCTAATATATATATATATATATATATATATATATATATATATATATATATATAGTAGTAAAATTGTGCATCTACAAAAAGTAAAATAGGTTTATGGTTCCCAAAATTCATATTATAATTATCTGCACGGACTCGTGGTATAACGGATAAAGTACTTGACAAAATTGTAAGTTACAGTTTTCTGGAGGTTGAAGATCTGCTACTTGAACTGTTCTACATCTATTAACCCAGAACTTTCATCCATACAAAGCGAATGAAAGGCTATCTTATAAATAATTTATAGAATAATCTTTGTTATATCAAATATTACTGTTCAGTGTTGTTTTCCTCAAAACCAATTTCTTTATCAGTGGTTCACGAACGCAACTGGTCTCAATTAGTTGATTGGCACTTACCATTAACAGCGCTCTTATTATCATCAAAGAATTCTGATGCTGCAAATATAATTATGCTATCATTTGATTCCAATTGTGTTGGAATAAAAAAAAAGGAAAGAAAGAATCTAGTTCTAAGATGTTTGCTAAATGCATCCTAGCAAAAGTCTGTAAAAAAAAAAAAAAAAAAAAGGAAGAAGCCAAAAAGAAGAATTCTATTGTCTTTGCTTGTAAAAGGACAATTGTCTTTGATCTTGGAGAAATTGAAGCATTTATAGTTCCTCGTCGAAAGGAAATTTGTATTCTTTAATTATCTGCTTTTTTTTTTTTTTTTTTTTGCACAGGAGCACTTTTGGTAAGATCATTTTAGCTTTGATAGTTCCATAAAAGATAATGTGTCAAACATAATGTTAACATTAAAAGCAAATTTCGAATCCATAAAAACGTACTGAGGTAATTTTTTAAATATTGATGAGCTATGAATCAAAGAGCATAATATTAAGGCCATATTTTTTTCAAATAGAAAATTGAACAATGAACGGAATATGCTTTATCTGATAGCTCTTCATATATACCCAGACGAAAATGGAAGAAAAATGGATTTCTTTTTACTAAAAGAGAAGGATCATCACTTATCAAGTCCCATAGGCTACTCAAGGATTGGAGTTAATCTCGGCGAGACAACACTTATAGTAATGGTGGAACTTGGGTAGCATGTTTTTTATTTAAGAAGATGGCTCAACAAGAATTTGTTTACATTATACTTGAACATGGCCATGTTATAATCAACTGGCAAGCAGCTCCTTAGTATTATCTCATAGACGGGAAGTTCTAGGAAAGAAACTTTGGTCATGGAATTTACGTTTAGTTTTAGGTACAGATAGATTAGAAAGGAAATTGCTAACAGTGGTTGTAGCTAGACGAGTGTTCATTGTGAATGTTTTGCAGAGTAAAAGGGCAGTTGAGCACTTTCCATGAAAATAACAATAGAGCAAAAAAAAAAAAAGAGGAAGCGAGGTGAAGAAGAGGGCTTCACCTACTAGATTTCGAAAATGGTTTTATACCTTTTCTTGCTTTGAAAGGGTACTCTTAGCAGATCATCCACAGATAATAAGAATATAAAGAAAAAGTTGCATTTATTTTCTTCGGCTGCATATGCTTGAGAATTTCGCCACTTGCTTTAGAACAGAACTTTCACCGAATGACAATTGCTTTGCTATCATCGCATGTGTGATTTTTAGCAACAAATAAATGAAATGCATCAGAAACTTCGACAACAATACCCAGCATTAGTCAACAGAAAAAGCTCAGTTCTCCTCCATGGCAATGCTCAACCGCATGTTGCTACACCGACCCTGCAGAAGTTGAATGACTTGGTTTACAAAACTCTGCCTCATCCGCCATACTCTCTAGACTTCTCACCTACTGACTACCACTTTTTCAATCAAGCATCTCAACAACTTTCTATGTGAGAAAACTAACTCCAAAAACCTAAGGATGATAAAAAACGCCTTCAATGACTTTCTCGTCACCAGAATGCAAGATTTTTATATTATTGGCATAAATACGATTGTTTTCTGTTGGCAAAAGTTTGTTGGTTCTGATAATGCTTATTTCAATCAATAAATTTTTGTTTGAGCCGCGATATGTTCACCTGAATTTAAAAGTTAAAAACCGCAAGAACTTTCCTGTCAACCTGATAGTAGTGGATAATTGAACACAACAGACGAGATTAGATTTGATCTTCGCATGGCGGTTCCCAAACAACTTTAGAAAGTTTCTTATGTATTCGAGAAAAGTAGTATCAAAGATGCAGAAAGTTAACATCGTATTTGAATAACGAATTTATTTCAACTAATTTTTTTAATGAAAAAAATATTGAAAAAAAATAAATAAATAAAAATTTATTTCAACTAATTTTTTTAATGAAAAAAAAAATTGAAAAAAAATAATAAATAAAAATTTATTTTAACTAATTTTTTTAATGAAAAAATATTGAAAAAAAATAAATAAATAAAAATGTATTTCAACTAATTTTTTTAATGAAAAAAAATAATGAATAAAAATTTATTTTTAATTTTTTTAATGAAAAAAAAATTGAAAAAAAATAATAAATAACGAATTTACTTCAACTAATTTTTTTAATGAAAAAAAAATTTATTTCAACTAATTTTTTTAATGAAAAAAAATTTAAAAAAATAAATAAATAAAAATTTATTTTAACTAATTTTTTAATGAAAAAAAATTGAAAAAAAAATAATAAATAAAAATTTATTTCAACTAATTTTTTAATGAAAAAAAAATTGAAAAAAAATAATAAAAAAAATTTATTTTAACTAATTTTTTTAATGAAAAAAATATTGAAAAAAAAAAAATAAATAACGAATTTATTTCAACTAATTTTTTTAATGAAAAAAAAATTGAAAAAAAATAGTAAATAAAAATTTATGTCAACTAATTTTTTTAATGAAAAAAATATTGAAAAAAAATAATAAATAAAATCAAACTAATATAAAAAAAATTCAAATATTAAATTTAATGACTTTTTTGGTCCTGTGTTTTCTTTCTTTTTGTTCATGAGTTTAAAAACTAAAGTGTGCGGCACTTTATTTTGCTGATGGCAATTTACAAGTCTGTCAATCAGTCGGTTCCACTTTTTCTCGGAAACTACTGGACCAATCTTCCGGAAATTTGGTATCGATGTCGTTATGATAAGATGAAGCGAATAAAGTGTTATGGTATTGTTAGAGATTAATAGGGATTAGTATTTACTGTAAAAAGTAGCACAAATTTAACGATATTCAAACATCAATTTGGCATAAAGCACTCCTTCCAAGTCAATGAGCTATAACTTTTGCCCCTTTTTTAACAGGCAAAAGTCTAATACTGAAGTATTTTTAAAGGTATTTTTAACAGGCAAATATGTTTAAACGTATTTTCAGGGCCATATTTTTTAGCTGGGATTTTAGCTATTTACACCCAATAATTTTGTAGATTGTTCATAAGATGACCTTGGATTTACAATAATTAGTTATTGTTTAGTAATTATTAGCAAAATGATACCTTAGTAATTAAATGAACTTTGAAAATAATACCATCAGCATTATTGGTTTAACGTCCGTTTTACTGGCTGGCCTGCGTTGGACAGCTCCTAAAAATTCACTTCCAAACTAATCTATCTTTATCCCTCTTTCTCTTGTCCATTCCTGACACTTCCTTCTATGTTTTCCTTTATCCCACCCCATGAACTGAACCTGCTACTTCAACTGTTCTGCATCTAATAACCGAATCGCCCTCACCCATTCTTTTAACATGACCATACCAACGAAATCTCCTGTTCTATATATATATATATACATATATATATATATATATATTGAAATAGATATATATATATATATATTGATCCACTATGATTTTGCAACCCTAACCTAATTGTAGCAGATCCAAATTATTATTATCATTGCTCTACTAAAAAATATTGAGCATTTTATTTTCAGTTTCACTCCACATATTACTGAGTGCTACTTAAGTGTCCATTGTTCGTGAGAAATGTATATTTAAAAAATTTCAGTCATGTCACTATTCCCTCAGAAGTAGAGGCCTGCTAATGTAACAGAAAATTACCCTCTACTTTACACAATGTTAGAGGTACTGCCTGGGAGGATAGCATTCTAAAACCAAGCATATGATCTTATCCTTGATAAAAAAAAAATGTATTATTTGGATTTATCGGACTACTGTTCTCATCTCGAGTGTAATTTTCACAAAGTTTTGGTCGATCTAACCTCCGACCTTCTTCAGGTGTATCTTGTTGAACTCAGGAATGTTTCTGTCAAACTCGGGAATTTGGATGGAATTTCTAGTGGGACCCTTTATTTATTTATTTCACGGGGGTAGCATGTTCTTGTTCCATCAGCCATGACTGGATCCTAAATAATTTGCAATTGTATTTTTGGTCAGCCAAACTGAGGATTGAACCTTCAACCTTCAGGAGAATATCACTTTTTACAATTGATTTTTCCAAGTACTCTAACCACTGCGCCATTGCAGAGAAAATGTTTCTTTATTTCTGTATATGTTATTCCTTTTCTTTTTTCTATTTCCTGTCATTTCATTTTTTTTTTTTTCATACTTCCCCTCATCATCTGAAGAGTTTTTCTTCATCTTCATCTTTTTCCACTCCGGAAAATCCCGATGGACATCTGTTATCTTGACAGAGTCAATAGTAATACAAGCGAAAGATAAGACTTCGATATTACGTTAACACCAATGCAAAATTAAAGATGTTATCATTAATTATTTTCAGGTATTTTATGCGTGTCCATTTTTCCCTGTCTTTCTCGGACGTTTTTCTGTTCCCTTGGCGGCAAGGATTCTCCCCCCCCACCCCGCAACCTTACCCATGGTCATTTTTTATCATTGTTTACCGACTGAATGACCATCAAGTTTCGTCCATATTTTATATGGCACATATAATGGAATGAGGAAACCTCGCAGAGCAATGGAAACGGCAAGATGTCTTATCTAGTCTCACTGCATATTATTTTGTTTGATTTATTTGTGGAGGAACGGGATGCATGTCCTAAGTAAAGTTTCACCTCTGGAAGGGACCACACCCAACCAACTCACCTCTAAATTATTTTAGCATAATAAGAACGCAAGGATTTGGAAAAGAATAGACAAGGATAAAAAAAAAGAAATAAGTTGGAAGAACTGCATCCTCCTTGTTGCGTCTTAAATGTTGTCTTTATATTAATGCAATTGGGTGACTATTCGTATGCCTGTGTGTGTTTTTGTGACAACGTAACCTTTCTGTGGTGTAGTGGATAACGTTCTTGGTAACATTCAATTGTAAAGTTACACTATTCTAGAGGTTGGAGGTTCAATCCCCAGTGCAGAGTAACATTCAAAATTCAATTGTGAATTACTTAGGACTTTTATCCAGTCATGGCTGACTGAAATGAGAGCATGCTACCCCCATGGATTAGATAATGGTTTTCGTTTGAAGTTTCATGCAGATTCTCGAGTTCGACAGAAAGATTCCCGAGTTCGACAGAAAGATTCCCGAGTTCAACAAGATTTTAAGAAAAACATTACACTTTTGCTTGTAGCAATGCTTGCTAATCCTTTTAGTACTTATTAAAGGGTCGCAAGGCGTTTCATGCATCTGTTCTTGGACAGGTAACAGCTAATGATAAATGATTAGCTGCTGCAGAGTAAAACGACCAAAAGAGCAACACATGCACAGTGGATCACTGCTCATGACCAAACATATGCACATATGCAACAGAAGATACAAGTGGATCCGGAATAGGATGCGGCCAGACCTGAAAAAAGGAAGAGGGGGAGCTGTTTGGAAACCGATTGCACACGGACAATGCAATGGTGCAGATGGTTAAACAAAAGGGGTCATTTAGAAAATGCTTTATGGGAATGATTTGCACGTAATCCGATCGGGGAGACGCAGAGGAATACGCAGAGAAGACAATATTTA
Source organism: Euprymna scolopes (assembly GCF_053919585.1). Taxonomy (NCBI): domain Eukaryota; kingdom Metazoa; phylum Mollusca; class Cephalopoda; order Sepiida; family Sepiolidae; genus Euprymna; species Euprymna scolopes. The sequence goes on from NC_136501.1 coordinate 6,207,087, forward strand.
CTTTGTTGGCCGCACGTTGTACTTTTCCCCCTGACACGAATATTGATTTTTCCAATACGTCTGATTGGCCTATCAATGAAGCAAGCCAGTCCAATATCACAATGGCTTCTTCAGACGTCAACTGTAGCTATTGGCTGCGCTATTAAACCTTCGCTGCATCAACATATCAGCCAAACAAGAAGTTACTTGCAGGAAAATATTATATGATCGCACACACGCACAAATACACATATATGTATCTCACACACACACACACACACACACACACACCCACCCACCCACACACACATATATGTATCACACACACACACACACACACACACACACACACATATATATTAAGCTGTATCGCCTGAAGAGGTCTATAGTTGCTATTAACTAGCTGAATGAAACATGCTCATGAATGTGTTGCAACATATTACTGCTTATATAAAAACTAATAGAAAGTATATATATATATATATATATATATATATATATAAAATACTAAATATACACACACACATACTTTCTAAGTGAGAATGTGCGTGACATAGAACACTTCTCAACCTATATATTCAACGCATTTTTGATCTGCAGACTTGCAGTTTGTTATGTAGGGTATTCGGACATGTGAAATTTTTAATCAGTTTTCATCAGGAAAAAAGGCTGCTAAGGTGTTAAAATTGAAAAAGTGTGAATCATTGGATCTGGATCTGTTTGCTGTTTCATGAATGCGCATGCATGAATCGTTAACATTACAGATTCCTTATGTTAAGAATAAGTAGGTTAAAAACACCCTTTAAAAATGTGTCACGCTGGTCTAATGGTTATCGTACCTGACGCCCTGTCTTTAAGTTTTGTTTTCAAGCTCAGCTCGAGTAATTTTTTTTTTTTTTTTTTTGCTTACAAGAAGTAAACGGTTTAGAAAAAAAGTGTGACACTCGTTTGTACATGTCTCAGTTTCTGAATTAATAAAAAATATAATATTTATGTGCATTTTACGACCGGGCAACACCTGACAGCCTGCTAATATATATATAATCCATAACTGTGTTCATATTATTTGGATTCTTCTAACTGCTATTCCCATCTTGAGTGTTATTTTAATAACATTTTGGTCAAGGTAACCTCAGATCATATCTAAGTGTATATTGTAAAAGGACCTGTGGTGTCATGGATAAAGTACTTAGTAAAATTAAGTTGTAAGTTCTGGAAAGGGTTAAAGGTTCAATCCTCAGTGCAGGTGACACTCACAAATACAATCATGAATTAGTTAGGACTTTTAGCCAGTCATGGCTGATGGAACAAGAACATGCTATTTCTGTGGATTTAATAAAAGGTTTTGTTCGAAATTTCGTCCAGATCCCCGAGTTTGACAGAAAGATTCTCGAGTTTGATAACATAAACCTGAGGAAGGTCGGAGGTTTCATGAACCAAAACATTGTAAGAATAACACTCAAGATGAGAACAGCCGTTTGAATAATCCAAATAATATGAATAATCAATCCTCATCTCAAAAATTCCGAAACGTAAAATATTTGTAGTGTTCATGTCTCCCAGAACCTCATACCAGACTATGCAATATTTTTTTTTTTTTTTTTTACACGGTGGTCACCACTTATCAAGGCGCGGAAGCCACTCAGGGATAAGGGTTATTGCAAGTACAGTACGTTAGTGTGGAGATTTGATGAAGTGTTTACTTAAGGGGGCGGTTCATTAGGAATTTGTTAACGTTGGACTTGAACACATCCAAGTTGTAGTCCGGTGGGAAGAAGGCAGATGGAACAGAGTTCCACAGGCGTGCACATCTAAGAAAGAAGCTTTGTTCATGGAATCCGCATTTTGATTTAGGCACAGATAAAGAGTGGGGGAAATTTTTCACAGTGGATTCAGCTAGACGGGTGTTTTTCGTGAAAGATTGGTGAGGAGGGACCAGAGATTGGAGCTCAGACGAGCACCTGCCATGGAAATAACGATAAAACAAGGATAGGCTCGCAACGTCTCTTCTGTGGGAGAGAGGTTGCAGGGTAATATTGTGGCGTTTGTGTTCAGTTGTAAACGATTACAGCTTTAATCTCTTTATTTTCTCTTTCCCCAGCAAGAAACGTTGCGAGTTTATCTTTGCGCTACCATTATTTTCGTGGCATATGCTCGACTGAGCTTCCATCTATTGTAACCCCTGTAAACGTTCACAACAAACACTCGTCTAGCTACAATAACTATCAACAATTTCCTATACTCTCTGTCTGTGCCTAAAATCAAATGAGGATTTCATGAACAAAGTTTCTTTCCTAGAACTGTCAATCTCTGAAACACAATACTGCGGGGCTGCTTCCCAGCTGATTATAATATGGTTCTTTTGAAGTCTTATGCAAGCATGTTCTTGTTGTGCCGTCCACTTGAATAATTAAATTCTACCCAAGTTCCACCACTACTGATCATCACTGTGTTATCTCACCGAGAACCTGATACTCATTAACCCTTGTCCTTAAGTGGCATTTGGGCCTTGATAACCAGTTACTCCCCCCCCACTTGTAAAAAATAGCAGCATAGAAATTTTTTTTTTACTTTTTATTTATAACAAAGACCTGTAATAAGAATAAAAGCAACGTTCTATATATTTTATGCAGGAATGATGTGGTTTGGTTTGGTTTGGTTTGCCATTTGCTCTGATAGAAAGATGCGTAAGATATGTTGAAAGCAGTACATGTTGATGCCCCAAGTGTGTGAATATTTCTTTGATCCTAAACTTTTTCATGAATATTTTAAACCTATATAATTATAAAACTCAAATGACCTTATAACGCTGTATGCAACCCACTTTCAGGTTTACGACATCTGTTTGCGCATGCGCACATAAACATAACCCATAACAACGTAAACAAATAAACACAAATCGCTTCTTTTGCTGAATTTGACCTGCGCATTGAAATATTAACGTTATTATTTCGAAATTATTATTTAACATGGGAAGAGTGGGGCTTAAAATAACTTAAACGTAATACAGAAATGAACGATATAAAAATAAAGCAGACAGTATTAACAATTGTTTATTTGGATAATTTTAAATGCGAAAAAAACAAAAACAAAAGAACAGTGAGAACGCTGAAATATTAACGTTATTATTTCGAAATTATTATTTAACATGGGAAGATTGAAGTTTAAAATACCTTAAACCTAATACAGAAATGAACGATGTAAAAAAAATAAATAAAAAGCAGATATATCAAAATTTGAATTTGACTATAAGTATTATGGTATCTGTTCAGTGCACATTTACCTATAAGTATGGCCAACCACTTATAATTCAGTAACTGTAAATTATTTTTTTCAAAAATAATCAATTATAATAGAACGACTTATAGAAATCTATCTATATTCTTTTTTCATTTTAATATACTTTCATAGAAATGTTTCTGTTATGTCAAAAAAAAACTATTTTCTTTACGTCACAGGTGTCACGCTCATACATGAATTCCATAGTTAATATAACATACTGACCCAACGGGTCACGGGTAGTCTAATATCTCATAATACTCAAATATATTCTTCAGGTATTGATGCTCTATTAACGCACAGGCATCACAAAATATTTGAAAGCAACTAAAGTAACATCTATTTTACAAATATTTTAATAAAATGTGTTCTGATGAACTCATTGCACTTGTGCCCCTTCGACATGCATATCTCGGACAAACCCGCTTAGCAACAAAATCTCACCCCTTCACTGTTGAAGTACTTAAATGCAAGAAGGCTTTTTACTCTAATACTTTGTTCCCTCGAACAGCTAGACTTTGAAATTCCCTTCCTGCTACCTGTTTCCCTGACTGTACTGATATGCAGAAGTTTAAATGTGACGTAAACCAACATCTTGTTGATCTTTCATAGGCATGGTCCCAATTAGTAGCCCCTTACGTCCAAGTTGCGATATGCTTTGCTAAAAGTGAACGTGCGTAAAAAAAACAAAATTAATTGCAATGGTGAAAATAGAGATTACTTGAATGACGTCATCAAGAGAGAATATTTGTAAAGTGAAGCCGTTTTGGTCTGAAAATAATTGAATTGAGTTCAAATTATTCGAAGGGGTATCTATCTATCTGGTCGGGCTCCTTGCCTAGACCAATGTGAGTCGCTCTAGATAGGAACTTTAGACCCATATGGGGGCCTATTTTTTATGTAACACTTGACATGAAGAGCAATAGTTTATCATTTGTGTGGCAGAAGTTTCAAGATTTAGATTTTCAAAATGGAAAAGGTATGACTGGTGTTTGACCTTAAGGCCAACTAATGAGAAAAGAGTCTGATTGGTTAGTTTGATCATGTGACATAAAAAGTATTGTTTTAATTATTTGGTGCCACCAGGGGTGATTTTCTATAAAACATTGGCAGCCATATTGGAAACTATTAAAGACTGGAACGATGCCTAAAAGAATTAATCTAGGATAATTAACAAGAAATATTTCAGTTGTAATCTAAATTTTTTATTCAAGAAACCTATCTAGATAGGAACTTTAAACTCGTGTAGAGGATTTTTTTTATGTGTAACACTTAATATGAAGAGCAAGTTTATGTGGTGGAAGTATCTGCTAGGGAGTTCTTCGATATATAACCTTGTAGAGATGTCTGCAATGCTAATTACAATATACAGCATAATCATGTTGACATGCCAGGTTTCATAGATCAAAGTTAAGCAACATCGAGCCTGGTCAGTACCAGATGGGTGATTGCTTGTAAATACCAGGTGCTGTATGTAGGATGTCGACACCTCCCTGCAAGAACTGTAAAAACCTAATATCTCTTCTGGCCGGAATATACATGCGACTGGGGACTGCTTGTTAATTTAATACTCCCTCGACACTTCCTCCTTCAGAAGAAAATGGTTCAACCCGTGTAGGCTTAAAGTTGTTTTAAAAAGACCCTGTTGACAGCGGTGTCCCTGAGATCTCTGAAAGTGAAGCCATGTTGAATCTAATGAGTCCTTAAATGGATGACAGTTTTTAATTGGACACAATGGATGAGATCATAGTTGAACTGTGCAAATACGATCACAGAGTCTGAAATGGCTCTGTATCAATAAAGCCCATCCGCAAATCCGCGTCCCAAAAGTTGGTCTTAAAAGTCTATTCTTTTTTAATTAGATTCGCATTGAATTGAGTTTTCTTTTTTTAAATTATTTTTAATTTTTTATGTTGTTTTGGAGCATTGAATAATTCAGTTAACTTCACTTGCTTCAGTTTCTTTGTGATTAAATGTTTTGTCCCTGTTGTCTCTTTCTTGCTCGATGGACAGTCGATAAATGAGGAGCATTAAAGGAGGGAGAGAGGAACAATTTGAAAGACTTAGATTGATTGGGAAAATGGGAGGCTGGAATCTGATCGGGAGTTGAATTCTTCCTTACTAACCACTAAAAAAGAACAAAACAAAATACCCCCCCGCCCTTCCTAAAAATACAAAAACAAAACAAGCTGAGTTGTCAGGATTTAAGAATGCAGGGTTCACATTTTACCCAAAACTTTTTATCGGATTGCGAGCAAAACTGAGGGACACAAAACTACTATGACATCTGCTCCTATCCAGTCGATCAATATACTGTTCGGGCTGAGATTGTCACTTGGGGGAATGGAAGAAAAACCTTCTTGCCTCTTTCCTTTGCTGGAGTGAAACTGCGCCCTAAGTCATCAGTTGAGATCTTTATCTCAGAGTCGGGAGATTTCCAATGATTACTCTGATAGGATATTGGATGCTGAAGTGTGTTAAACCTTTTTCCAATTAGAAATTCTTTTTTTTTCTTGGGGATGAAAAAGGAATTAGACATCCCCCTCCACTGTAGTTTTAGAATTGAAACTATCTGATTGACATCAAGTATTGATTTCATTTTGAAAGTCAGAAGAGACCTGGTCATCATTCTTCTTTTAAATACGTCCTTACAATTCTATGAGATGCTCTTTCAATCCGTCACGTGTACGTTTGGAAATAGCATTTTATATCGCGAAACATATAGTGTGAAAGAACAATTTTTAGTCTACATGTGTACAAAGCGTCTTTATAAGATGCTTTGTCCGTCAGTCAATCTGTCACACTTAAATCTGAAATAGCTTTTCATTGCTGAATGAAAGAACAATTCTTATTTCTGTATTAATATTTATAACATTCGCTTCTCTTCTGTCACACTTTGCTCTGTCATGCTTAAGGTGGAAATAGCATTTTCTTTAGTCTGTCAAGCTTAAGTCTGAAATAGCTTTTTCTGTGGTCTGTCATGCTTAAGTTTGAAATAGTACTTTCTTTGGTCTGTCAAGCTTAAGTTTGAAATAGTACTTTAAGTGGTCTGTCAAGCTTAAGTTTGAAATAGCATTTTATTTGGTGTGTCAAGCTTAAGTTTGAAATAGCATTTTCTTTAGTCCGTCAAGCTTAAATCTGAAATATTGTTTTCTTTGGTCTGTCATGCTTAAGTTTGAAATAGTATTTTCTTTGTTCTGTCAAACTTATGCTTGAAATAGTATTTTCTTCGTTCTGTCAAACTTATGTTTGAAATAGCATTTTCTTTGGTCTGTCAAGTTTAAGGATGAAATAGCGTTTTCTTTGGTCTGTCAAGCTTAAGTCTGAAATAGCATTTTATTTAGTTTGTTATATTTATATATCTCCTTGCATCTTCATATGGTGTGCTGTCTTTCTACCGGTCGGTCACATTTAAGTTACAAAATATTATTTTTATCCTGGAGATTGAATGGACGTATCTCAAGTGTATCCGTTCTTACATTTTGTCTTGTGGCTGACAAAAGACCGGACGGCCACCCCTACCGAATACATTATAAACCACTCCCCATCGTCCCAGGGAGAATTTCGCAGAGAAGTGCAAACCTTGATTTATTCCACTGAGACTGGCAGTACCTATTGATCTGCAGTTTCCTAATAGCAATAAATCAAGAAAAAACGGTTGATTGACGGAAGCGGTGAATATAAGGGTGGTGGTAAGAGGAAAAGAAACGGGGATGAATTGTGTGGCAGACTTTGCATTTGAAGGATGAGGTTGTGACCTTCTGACTTTACAAACTTTTAAAAGTCTGCTTTCTTTCAAGATGATCCAAGGATGAAAACTTTCAGGTTAAAATGACTTAAAATTCTCAGTCATTTTCTCTGAGATTTTTCGTCGGGTTTTTTGGTTTGATTTCATTTATTATTCTGAGGAGAATGTTGTAGTTTGCTTAAAATATTATTTGTAGTGTAAAAGAGTGTTTTTCTTTTTTTTTTTCTTTTTTTTTTTCTTTTTTTTTTTTGAATGCAATACAATGTAATTTTATTCTTCGCTTGGATGTTTTTACAAGTATTTGAAAATATTGAATAACATTTTTTTTTTTTTGCAATAATTTTCTTTATTACCTGTTGAGTGTACGGGGTATTGTTAGCATGGAATCCGAATTTTCGAGATTAAAATCTCATCGTCAAAGATGACGTTAGAAAAAGATATTGATATTATATATTTTTTCTCTTTAGTTCGCCGTTATTGGAACGAACGAAAATTAACGTCAAATCGATTTCGATTTAATTTTTTTTTAATTCAATTTTTAACACATGTATGTACATATAAGTTATTTATTTATTTATTTATTTTATTTATTATTTATTTTATTTTCTTTTTTCTTTTTGTTTTTCTGTTCAAGGATTACGAGCAGCATTCACCCTAGGCAGAGTGAATCGGCTTCCTCTGAAGGAGAAATTGTGAAGGATTATTAAATTTACAAACTGTTCTCAAGCGTACAAATATCCCGTTCAAGAGAAATGACACTGTTAGGTTTTGTAGTTCTTGAAGTGAGGTGCTGACGTCCTCCTACACACAGCGCCTAATATTTTCAAATGGCCACCATCTGGTATTGACCAGGTTCAATGTTGCTTAACTTTGGTGATCTAATTAGAAATGGTGTCAACAGGATTACAGCCGGATATAAATAGCATCAAAAATAATTAAATAAAAACAAATGTGTTATTTGAAAATATGGCGTATAATCAATAATATTCTGAAAAATAATTTTAAAAATATTCAATGAACATCCGCTGAATATTTAATAAATTAACACACGTTCGTTCGTTTTTTTTTTTTTTTTTTTTTTTTTTTTTTTTCAAAGAAAGCCTTATTCCGGGGGGGGGGTTAATTCTAAAAGATATAAAACCTTTGTATTATGGAGGATCTTTTGGGGAAAAATTAACATTTTTTAAGTAATTTAATATCAAAGTTTAATACTTTTTGTAGAAGATGACCCTTAATTGAATACAAGTTGCTATTTTACAATTTTTTAGGGAAAGTGGGTGGCTCATTAAACAAAATCTTGGCAACTTGATAACTATTCAAGAAACAATAACCGTATAAGGCATCATCACATCGACACACAGGAATAAAAATTAGAAAAAAAAATCAAATATAAATGCATTTTTTTTGTCATCCTGTTCTTTGTCTGCTCCTTTTTGTACTCCTTTTTGTACTCCTTCTTTTCGCTTCATCTATATAATTTTCTTCGTGTTTGTTTTTCGTTCGCTTTAATCATCTTTTTTCATGTGTGATTGATCAAATGGATACATGCACAGACTATGGAATTATTTATGCCGAGTTCAAGTTCTGTTGTGGTTTGTTACTCCTGAATACTGCTCAATCGCATTGACACACTGGTTCCTGCGAGATCACCAAAGTTAACAACGTTAAGCTTGGTTAGTTCTTAATTGGTAGAGATTTGGAAATACTAAGCACTGTATGTAGGACGGTTCTATGCTTATCCCGCCACTGCTTCTAGTTCTCTTGTATTTATCTTTGCCACTTAAATCAAACACTATCTGTTTAGAAGAGGTGAGGTTGGAGATTACGCAATAAATGCTTCACAAGAGATTTTCATGTGGGCACCTGTACAAGGGTTATCCACTCTATATCAAGGCTAAATGAAAGCTTAACTAATACTGCCGGAAAAGTTACAAAACTACAGTTACCCAATCACCAATTGTAAAAGAGCAACTTGTGTTCAATCAATCATATAAACTAAATCTTTTACAGACTTTCTTTCAGATTTTTCTTTCTTTTTTAGTTATTTCTACTTTTTCGAATCAAATTGACACTTACCGGCGTGAAAAGTACTCCAGTTGTTCATATATAAATATTGCTTCATCCAAGGAATATTTCTTTTTTATTTAAATTACTCCAGACAAGGTTTGAAGCCACTTGATGCAAGGAGATAAAAAGTACTTGGTCAAAGTCAAAACCTAGCCAATTAAGTGTTAGGTGGATACATTCTGACCCAGAAACAGCAATTCTTCTTTCTTTGTCAGAAACATTGTTAATAGAATGTGAGGACTAAAGGATAAAATAAAAGACAAGGTTGCCGAAAATAAACCTATGAATCAGCCAATCAGTACAAAGAATGGACTTGTCAATCTGAGCATAATGGAATATCCCAGTCTTTTTATTAACCGGCTTTCTAGTGTTCTTTTTAAGTTATTCGTAACGCAACCGTTCAGACAGCTGAGTACTGACTACTAAATTCAATCCTTTCTGTGTTTCTTTAATTATTAAGTGGTCGAAAAACAAATTGAATTTCAGTTAAAAATACAAACCAAACCAACTGTATTCGACTTTCCAGCAACCAATTCTGCTCATCATGCATCCCATCCCATTTTCGTTTTCACTATTAGTCAACCTCAGCATCCTTTCAGTGTTTTGTCATTTCCATCTTTTTATATTTTATCGTTTTTTTCCCCTATTCTTTTGTTTCTTTCCATCATCTATTTTCATCTTTTCTATGGAAGAAAAAGGCCGCATCACTTTGGTAACAACCTCCATCCTATTCAACGAACATTCTTCTTTTTCTGCTTTTCTTCTCGCGGTCCTCACCCTTGCAGTTTTGCCCTTCAACTACTGACCCTAATCATTCCTCTCCCTGCGCAAACCAACCCCGACTTTCAACAGTTTATTTAGTCAACATCTCAAATGACCTGTCCTGTCAATATTCCTTTCTTTCAATTGATTCTCTATTTCGTCGATAACCACTAAAATGACTTTTGTAGGAAACACATCGCTAATAGACATGCATCGGTGAATTGCAGTAGAGGCATATTGCAGCGGAATGCTTGCAGTGGAAAAACTCTCTCACCTGCCTCATAATGGTTTCCCACCGAGCTGGTGCTACCTATCTCACTTTAGTAAAAGGGACTAACTTCATCAATGCTCTGGAGGCTTCTTTACTTTTTTTTATTCCTTACTTGTATCTTGAAAGTGTTGCAATTTGAAGAAATTTAAAAAATCCATCTTCTGTTATTTTTTGTGCTTCTCTAATTTTCTGTTAGAGATTATACTTCATGATGTCTAACCGTTTTTTTTGTATTAATATTTAAGATAGTAATACAGGGTTTTCCAAAACTAACCAATTATTTTGATGCTTCGGAGGGAGGGACTAGTTTCAGCAATATTCTGGAGGTTTCTTCAGCTTCCTTAATTGTCCCCTTATTTAAAATATTAGCAGAAAAAAAACATAGTCGTTTTAACGGTAGCAATACATTACAAGAATTAATAAAAACCAGCTGGACCTGTGGAAATTCCACAGCAGACTCTTTCACGTGTAATATATTGATAGCATTATGTGGATGTTCAGCGTAAATGGAAACGCTCTGATATTATTGTAGCTCTTTTGTTAAAACTGCAAAAGTATTTATCTAAGCTAGTAGGGACGCCTGGCTTAGCCAGGTCGTAAAATACGCTTAAATATGATATTTTAATTCATGCAGATTTCGTATATATTATTATAGAGCTAATATTCTATCGATTTTTATATATTATAAAGTTGCGATTTCAAAAATAAAAAAAAATATATCAATATGAGTTGGGTGCATCAGCTTGAATCGAAACTGAAACCAAAACTTATGAAGAATTCTTGATAAAATTATTTATTACAAGAAATGGAAGGTCATAGCAATTAAATGACAATCACTTAGAACAAAAAACATTTAAGTGTGACACACAAAATAATACACACACAATATCGCATTAATATATAGATAAATTTAGCCCAAACAAAAATTCCGTCACAGTGCCACAAATTTGGAAAATCGATATGATATAATATTTGAAAACTTGTATTCATTTTAAAATACATAATTTATTGAAAAAAAAAATGCTGAAGAAATGTCATTAAAATCCTTGCGATGAACAGAACCAAAAGTGTTATTTTCACCTCTTCTGTGGTCTTGAACTTTGACCTAGATATTCCAAAATTGAATTAGTTCTGAATTAGACCATAACTAATACGTTAATCAAGTTTGGAGACGATTGATCAAGCGATGTGGACATTATGCTGTACACAAACCAACAAACTCAACCGAAAAGGTCACAAATCATCTTGAAAGAATGGAAATTTGAAGAAATAAAAGAAAAGCATCTTCCATGATTTTTTATGTTCCAATGCCAATTAAAATACTTGAGTTTCCAAATTATTTCATGATGTCTACGTGTTTTGCGATTGGTGGTTAAGATAGTTATACAAGGTTTGCCAAAATTACCCAACTATTTTGATTCTATGTTTCTGAATGTTTATGATGAGGATTGGTTATTCATATTATTTGAATTCTTGAGGCTAATGTTCTTGAGTGTTATTTGCACAACGTTTCGGTCGATGTACCCTCCAACCTTCTTCAGGTGTATCTTGTTGAACTCAGGAATTTAGATGGAATTTTGAATGGAACCCTTTATTTACTTCATGAGGGTAGCATGTTCTTGTTCCGTCAGTCATAACTGGATAGAGGTCCTAAGTAATTTGCAATTGTATTTTTCAATCATCCACACTAAGAATTGAACGTTCAACTTTCAGAAGAATATCACTTCTACAATTGATTTTTTTACTTTAACCACTGCGTCATGAAAGTCTTTATTTTTTTGTATGGTCCTCCTTCCCCCCAGTATTATCTCTTCTATAGCGTCTACTCTTTTAACCATCGTTCGAAAAAAAAAACTGGTTCTTGAAGTAAATGTTTAGCAACATACAAAATTCAAAATCCATAAGCTGAAGCAGTAAAACGCAAAAACATATAAAGGATAACATCTTTTTTTTTTTTAAATAATTAAATTACAAATAATATGCTATGACGTATGGAATGTAGTGTACTTCGACAAAGGAAGCAGCCCCCCCCCCCCGCCATATCGACTGGAAGACAGTTTGTCACTTTTTATTTTTTTATTATTTTTATTTTTATTTTTTATTTTTATTGACACTTTTCGTGTGGTCTGTTTGAAGAAAGGCACATTTGATTGCACATAAACAGATTATTCCGCAAATTCAGTGAACCCTGTTTCAACGCTGGATATTGTCTCTCACATATGTGTCTCACTGTGCAAGTCAGCTGCTGGTCTGAAAAATCACCTTCAAGCCCACGGACGAAGTTTGGGTATCACTTAGAATTCACTGAATAACTAGAGTAAGGGTGGTGATAAAGATTGAGATGGCTAGTGTCTGCCAAACAAAGCAATTGTCATATTGGTTGTTATTTGGGTTAGGTGTTCAGTTCATTATTAATAAGTCAGTCCCAAGCCCTGATATCCATTTATAAGCAATAGCTTCGAAAGAAAAGATTTTTTTTTACATGGAGGTCACCACTTATCAAGGCCCAGAAGCCACTGGGGGATAAGGGTTATGGCGTGTACAGTAATCAATGGGATAGTATCGTAGTAATCGTTAGTATTAGAGATTTGATAAAGTGTCTTACTTAAGGGGGCGGTTCATCAGGAACTTGTTTATGTTGGACTTGAAGACATCCAAGTTGTAGTCAGGTGGTAAACAGGCAAACGGAAAAGAATTCCACGGGCGTGCACTTCTAAGAAAAATCTTTGTTCATGGAATCTACGTTTTGATTTAGGCACAAATAAAGAGTGGAGAAAATTACTGACAGTGGTTTCAGCTAGACGGGTGTTTTTCGTGAAAGATTGACGAGGGAGGACCAGAGATTGGAGCTCAGATGAGCACTTGCCATGGAAATAACGATAAAGCAAAGATAGGCTCGCAATGTCTCTTCTGTGGTAGAGAGACTGCAGGGAAGAGAAAAAGGCATCCCCCACTAAACTACAAAGTCTATTTTGTACTCTGTCAAGGCAGGATAGGCTGTTTTTTAGCAGCTCCAGCCCAGATGTGGCAGCAGTACTCCATCCTTCGATGTACTTAGCGTTTTATATAGATAAATAGAGAAGATTTCAGCTTCTTCGAAATTTACACACATAAACACACCTGCTGACCTCGCCCCTCTGCACCTCGATTCATCAAATAAGCCAGATGATACGGCAAAGATAAAAGTAATGTCTGAAAGCTCCTGACCTTTTAAGTTTTTTTTTTTATGGAAAGAAAACAAGGAAAACAATAATGTCTATAATATGCTATCCTAATGGATATTACATTTTGGCAGAAAGTGAAAGAAGCTTCAGCTGCCATATTGTCTTTTTTTAAACATTTTTTTTTTTAATTTATTTTTAATTCTTCTCTTAATTTTCGATAAATAAACTATGAATTTGTGGGTATTTGAGCTTTGAAGTTATATATTGTTAGTTATCATTCCAAAACCAGAAGAAGAGTTTATTTGACACTTATAGTATTTTATTCATATGTTTATGTAGTACGTCTTACGCGTGTTTTGTTGAATAGCAGAAGTTCATCGAGCACTTCACCAGAGACAAATATGTTTTCCTCAAAAAAGCAGTTGGATAGATATTTGTTTCTTTGGAATAAAAAGGATATAGTGAAGGAAAATATTGATAAAAGAAAATAGAAATCTTTTAAAGTTCACAAAATCATAAGAATGAAAAAATTCTTATTTATTATAGTATTTATAGGCAACCAAAAAAAATAAATTCAAAACCCATGAAGAGACTTTCATTTATAGTGCCTTATTTGTTTTTTTCGGCTTTCGTTAAGAGTCGCACTTCTTTATTTACAAATTCATTCGACAGAAGAGACATCAGACAAATTTTAAGGTACGGATGACCAACACTGAATATAATATAACCTTTTTTTTTAAGCAAATATAAAAATAGAAGTTTAATTCAAACAGTTTTATTTGAAGTTTTATAACAAAATTATTAAACCTTTATAATAAAAAATATATTTATAAATTATTTTTTTAATAAAACATCAGAGGTGTTAATTAATTTTTTTACATCAAACGTAAAAGAATGTTTAAAAACTATTTATGAACTGTTTTTTTTCTCCAATTATATGTCTATGAACTTTGTTTTAACCAAACAGAAAAACAGTTTGTGAATATATTTTAAAAAAACAGTTCATAAATGTTGACAACAATCAATTGAGCCGAAGCCAATCCGAAAGTTCAATAAAGAGCCAAAGCCAATCCATGCACAACTGTTGGAGAATTTGCTTCTGAATTAGACGTAACGTATACGACGATTTCCAATCACTTGAGAGAGATTGGAAGGACAAAAAATTTGGTGAAAGATGCCTGATAAATTGAACGACAACCAAAAGGAACGTCATGATAAAGCGTCATCTTCTGTTTTCACGCAACAAGAATGCAAGATTTTTCTGTAACTGTCATAAATACACTTACTTTGCAATCGGCAAAAGTGTCTGTTGATTCTGATTGTGCTTATTTCGATCTAGAAATTTTGGCTTGAGCCGAGATATGTTCATCTGAATTTTAAAGTTAAAACCCGCAAGAAGTTTCTTGTCAAGGTGATATATATATATATATATATATATATATATATATATACTAGCAGGCTGCCCGGTCGTAAAATACGCTTAAATATGATATTTTGATTAATACAGATTTCATATTTATTATTATATTATATTGGACCCAATATATAGTAATGATTTAAAAAGTTAAAAAAAAAAAAGCAAATGATGTGTGCGCCACCGCCGAGAATCGAAACCAAAACGCTTAGCTTATGATTTATTTTTTCTTTTGACATTAATGCCTGAGCTATAAAGACGTGCTCGATACAAGCTTAAACATTAAGACATGAACCAATAGCTATTACGTTACGCATGTCTATTTGTAATGACGTCATTCGACCTTCACCTGGCAAATTCCATTTTTTTTAATTTTCACAATTTTGTACCGATTTTTCCAAATATAAAGTTTCGTATGGGTTCAAATACCGTATGTATTAAATTCCATGTTTGTAGACCAAAAGCGGACAGAGGAGTTTAGTAGGCAATTTTTTAAAACAAATATATATACGCATACATAAATATATATAGAAAGAGGTTTGCGTTTACTATAATCTTTTTACGCAAATATTGCGCAAATATAACTCACGTAGAATATCTGCATGAATATAATTACACATAATAGTTAACTAAAGATGATCATCCCATAAGAAAACCGAAAAAAAAACTAATAGGGAATTAATTAAAATGAATGTTTAAAAGAATATGCAAATTAGCTAGATCTTTTGCAGATGAATGCAATTTCACAACCCATATATAAGAAAGTTGTATTTTCTTTTTAAATAAATAGAGAAAAGTTTTTTTTTATATGAATATCAATACATAAAGAAAATAAAATTAAATAATTGTAGGAGTATGCTATCTTTTATGAAATCGTGTAATTTTTTTTTTTTTTTTATGTGCCCCAGGTTTCGATTTCGGATTTCCGACGGTTTACGATTCCAAACTTTCCATCCCATATCTACTCACTTTATTCTTATTATTTTCACACCAAAATCATAGAACTTGCAGAGATCTTCACACGATTGAGTTCCATTCTAATTCCTATTCGCAAGGAAATAGTTAAACCGCATCTAAAATCGCCTAAGTTTCCTATGATACATTTAATACTGTGAACTCGAACGTGAACTATTAATTTCATAAATCACGATCTATTGTTAATCTCTTTTAGGACGGCAAATTATAAAATGCCCAACGGTTCAAGGTGTGCTCTTATTAAACCTTCGTCTGAGGCTGAGCACAAAGGCGAGGTCATCTCACGGGTTGGCCTTTGCGCAAAGCTCCGCTTTATCTTCATTTATTACATTTCCCGCTTCTGAGGCGGATGTTAGGGTGAGAATATCTCTTGTCGAAAAGACGATAAAGGAAAAACACGATACTCTCATTCCGCTTAATAGTTTTACTGCAAGGCTGTATCTTTCTCATTATCACATTCCTCGTGATTCTGAGGTAAAGAAATTAACTGTCCAAAAAAATGGTAACAATTTGAACATTCATTTTTCAATAAATACTATACAAACTGCAACATCCCCGCTCTCTTTCTCTGTGTAACTCACTACTCAGTATTGCCCGGCCATTAAATACGCTTAAATATGATATTTCAATTAGTTCAGATTTCGTATTAATTATTAAAGAGCCATTACTCTATTGATTATTATATTGTACCCGATATATAGTAATAAATTTAAAAGTTTATAAGAAATAAATTGGGTGTCGTCAGCTAAAACCGAAACCAAACTATTTAGCGCTCCATCTTATGTTACCATCTGAACTAATGACAGATAAAGTTCGAAACTTTAAAAATTAACCGACTTTAACATATAACTGTATATTTGCGCACGCGTGGATGAGTACTAAGGTCACCTACGCCTGCCAAGCTCCATTTTTTTCCAATTTTGACTGCTTAACAGCAACTTTTACTAGTTAAAATCCAAATCAAGTTTATTCCACAAGTCTAAAATTCGTATATATTAAGTTTCAAGTTATTATACCTAAAATTGACATTATATATGCATACTAGTAGTACCCGCTAACCAACATGGCCCAGGGGAAGCATGCCCCACCTCGAAAAATATTAAAGTACGATTGTTGTTGTTGCTGTTGCTGCTGCCTAACCCCCAACTTCCTCATATTACGAATAGGTTTTGGAATAGACACTCCCAACTCCTCCTGGTAAGAATGGCTATTGGAATGCAGTAGGCAGCCCTGGTGGAAAGAGGTGAAAAAAAAAAAAACATCACATTTAGTCGGTGAAACTGTGTTAATATTGACTGGTTACTTACCCGCCTCCGCAAAAAAAAAATAGTTTGTCTCAAAGTTTTATTAAGAAGTAGAAATCTATATAAGAATGAAAACATGGAATCCTATCCTAAGGAAATGAAACGAAACTTCTTTCGCGCATTTATCAATTATAGTTTTTTTTAATTAATTACTGCAGTAGTTGGTTTCAAATAGTTCACTTACCACCGTAACAAATAAAAAATAAAACCAAAATAACAAAATAAAAATACCCCCCACCAAAAAAAAAAATAAATAAAATAAAACGTCTGTACGTGATGTTTCCAAGCTAATCAAAAGCCTTGATTCCACTAAAGCAGCCGGCCCTGACGGTATTCCAATTATAGTACTCAAAAAAATTCAACCAGAACTAGCGCCCATACTTACAAAACTGTTTAAACGTTATCTTAAGGAGAATTGCTTCCCATCACCCTGGAAAATCTCATCAGTATGCCCTGTATTTAAGAATTAAGGTGATCGCTCATCTCCCTCACAGTACAGGCCAATAAGTCTCCTGTGTGTCATGAGTAAGTTGCTGGAATCTGTGTTAAATAGAGAAGTAATCAACCATCTAAGTAAAAATAACCTTCTTAGTGACACGCAATATGGTTTACGTTCTGCTAGATCTACAGCAGATGTGCTTACAGTTATATTTCATAGGATTAGTGAATCTCTCGACGGAGGTTACCTTTCTAGGGCAATTGCTCTTGACATATCTAAGGCCTTTGATAGAGTATGGCATAAAGGTTTATTTCACAAAATCTCCAGCTATGGTCTAGCTGGAAATGTCTTCTTAATTATTAAATCATTTCTCTCTGATAGGTTCATAAGAGTAGTGGTTGATACGCAGAAATCAGAAGCTCACAATATTAATGCTGGAGTCCCTCAGGGGGGGGGGGCATCCTGGGCTCAACTCTCTTCCTGATCTACATTAATGATCTTCCAAATCACATCCTTACATCATTCGTAGACATTTATGCTGATGACACTACTATCTTTGGTAGCACATCTAAGACCGTAAATGACCAAGTTCTCTCTGATTCTCTTTCCTCTGATCTTGAGCACGTGGTACAATGGGGAAAGGAGTGGCTGGTTACTTTTAATGCATCTAAAACCAAGCTTTTATATTTACATCATCAACGCTCTGATCCCCATCTGGCATCAATTGAAATGAATGGCTCTCGTTTTGGGGAAGCCTCATGTTTTGACAAGCTTCTGCGCTTGACATTTACTCCTGATCTGAAACGGAACACATGCATTTAATTCGTTGCCAAGGTCGCTGGAAAAATGGTGGGATACGTCTATTGATCCAGTAGATATCTCACTGCTGATGCAATTCTCTATCAATATAAGAACCAGGTACGTCCAAGGATGGAATACTGCTGCAACATCTGGGCAGGGGCTGCTAGAAAGGACTTGTCCTGCCTTGATAGAGTTCAAAATAGACTTCGTAGCCTTGTGGGGGATATCCTTTTCTCTTCCCTGCAACCTCTTTCTCACCGAAGAGATGTTGCGAGTTTGTTTCTGATGTATCGTTATTTTCATGGCAAGTGCTCGGCTAAGCTCCAATCTATGGTCCTCCCTTGCCAAACTTTCACAAGAAACACCCATCTATCAGAAAACACTATCACTAGTTTCCCTCACTCTTTACCTGTGCCTAAACCTAAACGTAGATTCCATGAGCAAAGCTTCTTTCTTAGAACTGCACGCCTATGCAATTGTCTTCCGTTTTCCTGCTTTCCAGCTGACTACAATATGGTTGTCTTCAAGTCTAACGTAAACAAGTTTTTGATGAGCCGTTCCATATAAGTTAACAAATTTACCGAATTTTCATTACTATTGTCCAATTGTTTACTGTACACTCTTTAACCCTTATCCTCGAGTGGCCTCTTGGCCTTAATAAGTGGTGATGCCTATGTAAAAAAACACCCCCAAAACAAATGAAGGTTTATCATTTCATTTCGACATCAACAAAAAAGCAACAAATAAAAAGCAGAAAAAAAACTGTTTGAATAACTGAGAAAAATGGAGAAAAAAAAAAACAGGAAAAGTTATATGTATTTATCGCAAGACGTAACTGTGTTTAAATGTTAAAATTTCAAACAAAAAATAAATAAATCCATTACATGGGTGTGAACGTGTAACTCGTTGGTTGCAACACGGATCCGATATCGACTGCTCCACCGCATCGAAATAATGTGTGTTTTTTTTTCAAGTTAAACCAAATAACTGGACGCCGTATGCAATATGCAAATGAGGTTACTCGTTGAATGTAGATATCTTTTGAATGCATAAATAGTATATATAGAATATATAGTATATATAGTACATATAGAATATATAGAAATGCTGGAATAAAAATGTATACACGTACGTTTTCAGTATAAAAATTAATTTCTGAAACTTTGGTATGTATGAATTAAAATGTGAACAAAAAACAAACAGACAGGAATGTGAATATATATATATATATATATATATATATATATATAAATACTTCATTTACTCACATAAAATTAATATACGAAAGTATAAATTATGCGTAAACTTTAAGTATTTACTTCAAAAGTGCTCAATACGTAGGTAGAGCTAGTTAGTAATTTATAAAATATATATGGCGATTAAGATACACTGAATATTCCGCGTTTCATCCACTCTAGGATTCTTCAGGCTTATGCGCATATGCCTGAAGAGTCCTAGAGTGGATGAAACGCGGAATATTCAGTGTAGCTTAATCGCCATATATATTTTATAACTTACTATATATATATATATATATATGTGTGTGTGAGAGAGAGAGAGAGAGAGAGAGAGCAGGTTGTTTGATATAGATATAAATAATAAAATGAAAACCTGTTAACCGAGGAATTTCCAAGGGTTTCGATTTGTTTAGTGAAAAAAAATAACATGAATCATGAGAATCAGAAAAGAGGGAAATAAAAAAAAAAATGATTTTTGACTTTTTTGTATCTAATCCCAACATTTTTCGAGACTTCAAAGAGTCGAAGGTTGAAAGGAAAATAATGACAAAGTGCAAAACCATTTGATTTATTTCTTATTTATTTCTTATATCCGAACTTAGTTTTGATAAGAATGTTTTCTAAACCATATTTAGACTTGCTCTGATCCACTTAGTGAACCCCCTCCTCTCGCTTCCTTGCAAAAAAAAAAAAAAAAAATGGGTGCATACTTAATTTGAAATATCTGTTAATATACTTATCACCATTCTCTTTAGAAGCACACACACACACACACACACACACACATACGTATATTCGCAGAAAAAGTGAATGCCTACTTGACACGAGAACACTTCCCTCTACAAGTAAACTCGCACTAACACTAACATCCAAAATAACATAGTATTCGAAACCGAAATAAGATGGTCTCGGTATGACGATCCCACACTGGTTCATACAAGGAATGATACACCGTATCCAAGTGATGTTGCGTCTAGTTTCAAATCTGAAATATTCTAATTTTCAAATAAAGAGATATGTCAATGTTATACCATCAAAAATCCACTAAAACACAAAGAAAGTGCAATTTGAACGATATTTATTTATTAGTGTCGATTACCTATTGTTAAAAGTTTACAAAAGTCGGAGGTGTCAGAGTCCTAAACAAATAATAGTCATTTTGCTTCTAAACTTTTTAGATGAGGATTTATTCTTCGTATAATCTGTATTCTTTGGACTAAACTTCTCTTCTTGGGTGTTAGTTGCATAACGTTTTGGCGATTAGAAAGAGAGAGAGAGAGAGAGAGAGAGAGAGGCAGACAGAGAAAGACAGAGACAGACAGACAAACTAAACCAAGTCACACGTCCATCAACGTTTCGTCTTTATTGTAAGACTTCTTCTGGATGAATCTAGAAGAAGTCTTACAATAAAGACGAAACGTTGATGGACGTGTGACTTGGGTTTTTTTTTATCTCTCTATCTCATCGGAATAGTATTTTCATTATTCTCATATATATATATATATATATATATATATATATATATATATATATATATATATTGTAATAAATCTAATTTATAAAATTCACTGTGTGTGTGTCTGTTTTTTTTTTGGTGGGGGGTAACCGGTAAACGACCAAGGCTTTAACGCAATATGTTTACGTTTCGATTCTAGCTGATGGCACCCAACAAGTCCTATTTTTTTCTTTTGAAATCACTACTCTATATTGGATACAATATAATATATAATAATCGATAGAAAATTGATAATATAATAATGAATATGAAATCTGCATAAATTAAACTACCATATTTAAGCGTACTTTACAACCAGAACGCCGGCTTATAGTGACATATAATTATAAGTAATAAATACATATGGGAAAAAAGTTTGAGGCTCCTAAAATTAATACTAGAATTGTCTGCAATGACTCGTGGCATAGTGGATAACACACTTGGGGAAATCTAGTTGTAAGTTACACTTTTCAGAAGGTTGAAGGTTCAATCCTCAGTGCTGGCGACACTCAAAATACACCGAGTCATGACTACCCGATCATGGCTGACGGAACAAGACCATGTTACCCACGTGAATTAAATAAAGGGTTCTGTTCGAAATTCCGTGCAGATTCCAGAGTTCGACAGAAAGATTCCCGAGTTCGGCAAGATACACTTAAAGAAGGTCGGAGGTTACATCGATCAAGGCGTTTGATGATGAGACGAGAACAGAATGTGAATAATAGAAATAATATTCTCTATTCATAATTTGATGTTTATTATGTGTCTAGTTTGCTATGTTTATTGTTTTCAATCTGTTGACATCAAATATGTCCTGATCGTCTATCCATCAATATATCTATGTTTATCGATTTCCTTCCTTTTTCTTCTTGTGCCTCTCACGCTATTTCGCTCCAAACTTTCCCAGCCTTTTTAAGCCTATTCGTTATTCCACTGATTATAGGCAAGGTGGACCCCACCCTAAACATTCTGAAAACATCCTAATTTCATTGGTCACCGCTGCCCTCTCCCCGTTACCCTTTCTGCCCTTTCTAGGAATACATCAAACAGAAAACCTATCCGATGACTTTTGTTCTGCCCGACACATCAAAGACAAACCCAGGTTTGTTCCACCCTCTGCCGTAGGAGGAGGTGCGGCATCAAACGCTGACCAATACTTTGCATGTCACTTGAGCGCAATTTCGGTTCCAGCTGCGAGAAAATGGATTATTATTATCGCCAGGAAATACTGGAATGAGCGTAGTTTAATTTCTTTCTCCAGTTAAAGTTGGAGAGGAAAAGTGATTCTGTCGTAAAATATTCACATTCTCATGCCAAAGATAGCATTGGCAACGACACTTTTTTTTCTTTCTTTCACTCACCGCTATCTATCTATCTATCTATCTATCTATCTATCTATCTATCTATCCAAGTGTATTTATCTTTTTTTTTTCTTTTTTTTTTTTTTACACGGTGGTCACCACTTATCAAGGCCCGGAAGCCACTCAGAGATAAGGGTTATTGCAAGTACAGTACGTTAGTGTGGAGATTTGATGAAGTGTTTACTTAAGGGGGCGGTTCATTAGGAATTTGTTTACGTTGGACTTGAAGACATCCAGGTTGTAGTCAGGTGGGAAGCAGGCAGATGGAACAGAGTTCCACAGGCGTGCAGTTCTAAGAAAGAAGCTTTGTTCATGGAATCCACGTTTTGATTTAGGCACAGATAAAAGAGTGGGGGAAAATTTTCACAGTGGATTCAGCTAGACGGGTGTTTTTCGTGAAAGATTGGCGAGGGGGGACGAGAGATTGGAGTTCAGACGATCTATATAAGTGTATTCTATTTATCTATATAATTGTATATATCTGTCTGTCTATCCAAATGTATCTATCTGTCTATATAAGTGTATTTATCTATATAATTATATCTATCTATCTGTCTATCCAAGGGTATCTATCTATCTATCTATCTAGCTAGCTATCACCAGGACCTCAGTTTAGTCTCGAGAGTAAGTCTCTGTAAGAGTAGCTGCGCTTGTAATTGTGAAGTAAGGGTTGCGCACTCTCTAACCACACCTCTCCTGAATCAGCGCTACTTTGATTCCAGTGGCGAGAAGTTCAGAACGACTGCAAACAATGCCGAGATAAGTAGACAGCACCAGATATTTTCAAATGGTCACCCATTGTAGTATTTGTCAGGCTTAACATCGCTAAATTTTGGTAACCGGTGTGTCGACGTAATTATGCTGTATAGTAAAAATATATATTTACTTTGAAATGTTTGTTTAAATAGTTGTTGTTTTCTAAGAGTCGATGAACACATACAGCACCTGGTATTCCCAAATGGTCACTCATTTTACTGACCAGGTTCAACAATCCTTTCTTGAATCAGCACTGCTTGATTCTAGTAGCAAGGAGAAACCTAAGACGACTGAAAATTAAGCCGAGATGAGCAGTGAACATCTCACATACAGCACCTGGTACTTCCAAATTATCACCCATTTTAGTACTTGCCAGGCTCAACGTCACTTAACTTTGGTAATCGAACGGAAACCGGTGTGCCGATGTGATCATGTCGTATTTGCCTATCTCTATCTATAACAGTCTGTTCATATTTATTTATTTCTTGGATGATATTGCCGTCCTGACCTTAAACATACCAAATTTGGATGTTATTATTTTTTTCTTTCCTTTCCTATTGCAAAACTCAATCATGTTCTGAAAAGTAAAAAAAAAAAATTCCTCTATAAAACAACCAAACCAAACACCATGAATAAATATCTGAAAAGATAAAGAACTTGGAGCATAAAACTTCCCCCCCCCAAAAAAACAATAATTTTTTTAGACTTTCCTTACAAAAAACAAAACAAAAACAAAACAAAAACAAAGCAAGACACGCAGAAAATATGTCTTCGTTTGCTGCTACACCAAAATGAAACTTACCATAGATCGATTATTTTTCTAAATTTATTCTGTTTCATTTTTTTTTTCAATTAAATTAGTATACGATGTTCTTTATCTTGATGTTTTCGGCTTTTTTTTCTAGCGTTTTAAAATTTGATCAACGCTTGGCATATTCCGGCGGTTCACGTAAGATGGCGGCGCAACATCCACGGACAAACGGGTCGTTCTCTGCATAAGTACCCAAGCGTGTCCGAGCTCGCTTAGTGTAACTGGTCCGCGATTTACATCCATAAAAGACGGAACCCCTTTAAATGGCTTTACAGTTGATCGGATTAACCATTGTCGCTATTGCAGCTGGACCCTCGGAACATTCAAAAGAAAGTCAACTTATCATCCTTCCACCGTGCCCGATATCCAGGTGGTCCGTTTCTAATTTTCACTGTAGATGAAGGATAGAGTTAAATTGATTGGAAATAAAACACAGGTGGATGTCGGAAGGGGGTGGGAGGTATTTCTCTATGGATCGATTGACTTTCTATCCTCCCCCTCCTTTTGCACTACAACGATTCACGGGTTTTGCGTTTGTGACGAATCAAAAAGGGTTTGTAGTTGTCATGGCATGAATTGTTGCGTTTCCTCTTCAAAGAAGTTCTTAATTACGTGTTAATTAAACAGCATGGATTTTCCCCTAGGTCCAGGTGTTGGCATTCACACCTGTAGATAGAAAAACAGAAAGAGAAGTAGAGAGAGAGAAAGGTGGGGGGTAGAGAAAGAGAGAAAGGAAGGAGTAACTAGAGTAGGAGTAAGAAAGAAAGCTAGAACAAGAGAGATATTACACGCACGCACGCAAACACACACACGCACGCACACGCACACACACACACATATATATGTATATATATTGTTAAAATTCAAAAGATTGGACAGTTAAAGGAGCGTTTCTTCATTTTTATTTACTGTTTAATTTTTAATTTTTCGTTTATATGTACTGTGTGTATGTGCGTAATTATATGTGTATATATTTAAAACTGACGTGGTACCTTCTCATTGGCTATACCTCCTTCTTCTTCTTCTTCTTCTTCTTCTTCCTTTTCCTTCCCCCTTTTTCCCGAGTATGCTCATCACTTTCACTACACTGATGAAGACTAAAGGATCGGTCGAAAATTATGTACCTGTAAAAAAAGGTTTTTTAATAATTTTTTCATAATATTATTTTGTATTCCTGCACGTCACCAATTGAAAACGAATAAAGAAAAGTTATAAGCTTTTATACTTTTCGTATTCTTTTTTATACATCTCTATTTATACAGGGTGACCCAAAAAAAACAAAAGACATAGAAAGTATAGAACATATGCTGTAGAATGGAGAAAAAAAGGCCAAAGACCCTAGTGTTTTGATGTGATGTTTTGAATATAACAAACTAGTTATGACCAAAGTTTCATTTCATTCGGACAAAGAACTAAGAAACGGGGCCTAATTAGAGTTGGGGCCCGTTTTTTTTTTGTTTTTTTTTTTGTAAGTTCCAATATATTGATAACATGAACTAATCCAAGAAGCGAAGCTTAACCCTTTTCTCTCTCGAGTATCCAAGATTACGCACAGATCTCATTTTGGCCTACAATCTCTTCAATAGGCGTAATGATATCACGCGGAACCTATTATTTACTCCTGCATCAGAAAAAGGTCTATGCGGATACTACAAGAAAGTATTTCACTACTAATTTTGATTTAACGGGAGGGGCGATCCTTGCTCAATCAGGATCCGTGGATCAGGGAATAATGCATCAACAATGCAACAATTCAAGATGAATTTATGTGCTTCACTACTTTATTCATGCTAGGATTCATCAGGCATAAGCCTGATGAATCCTAGCATGAATGTAACGCAGAATATTCTGTGTGTGTGTGTGTGTGTGTGTGTGTGTGTGTGTGTGTGTGATAAGAATAATGGAATAGTATTCCAACGAGAGAGATAAAAATAGAACCAACCAAGTCACATGTCCACCAACGTTTTGTCTTTATTGAAGTCTTACAATAAAGACGAAACGTTGATGGACGTGTGACTTGTTTCTCTCTCTCTCTCTCTCTCTCTCTCTCTCTCTCTCTCTCTCTATATATATATATATATATATATATATATATATAATATATATATATATATATATTCTTATAATATATATCAATCACTATTTAATAAGCTCAATGTAATTACAGAGCAAGATAGAGAATAAATGACAAAAAGTTATATTCCAAAATTCATGATGTTGACCATCTTATAATTTATTCCTTTAATTCAGTTGACTTATACAATCCTTGACATTATCTGTTTCGTAGCGCAAAATCAATCACTTGTTACATCAATCAGTGAATCTATTATGCCCTTAACTCATCAGAAGAAATAGCAACAATCAATTTGTCAAAAGGAAATGAAGTGTGATTTGACATTATCAAAATCCGAAAATTGGAAGAGAAGCTGCAAATACCTTTATATTTTTCCATTACACCATACTGAATGTTTATATGTGTGTGGGGGGTGAGTATTTATTAGTCATATTATTAAATATGCTTAACATTGTTCTCTCTCTCTCTCTCTCTCTCTCTCTCTCTCTCTCTCTCTCTCTCTGTTTCTCTCTCTCTCTCCCGACATATATAAAATGTTAGGTCATGAAAGCTTTAACAAAAAGGAGAAAATGTATAAACTTTTAGAGCATTAGATTGTATACATTCCGTGGTATCATATGCAACAAACTCTTTCGCTCTTCTCCCTTCGCTTTTATTTTTGTGCACATATCTCTGTGAAAATCGGAAACATAAAAATTTTAAAAAACTTTTAATTTGCCAGAACATAAAATGGCAGCATTATTTTCATTGTTGTCTGAAAGAAACATTTGGATTTTCTAACTTAAAAACAATTAATCTTATTTATACAAGCCTACAATATATTTTACAGAAATGCAATCACACAACAAGAGAGGTAACTGTCTAACTACACAAAACAATAGAAAAAAAAACAATAGAAAGAGATGAAATCAATTTAGGTAATCAAAGTTGAATAATCGTTGTCCATACTTCTGCTGCATGTATTGAATCATTGCAATGTTTTTTTGTAATCTTAATTCTCAATCTATTAAATTTTAATATCTATCGACAACTGAGAAGTGTTTTTCTCACTCGTTTTAGCTCTCTGGTTGTTTTGTTTTACGGCATATCAACCCTTTTCAGGTTATTTAATGCCGAATCTGGTGATTTTGAAGAACGATTTTTTAATATAGTGTATTTGTTTTTAAGTCGTGTTCTATTCAACCCATAGTTGGGACCCTAATAGGTACTACCACTCCAGGTCAGAGTGGACCTGGGAGCAATGGCAATTAAAGGGTGGCTCCACACTCCCTAAGGCCTGCAAGCTGAGGCCTCACCATCGGATATAGTTTAAGGCCATATCCAGGACCTCTTCTGTTTGGAAAATTTTAGATAAAACTTGTGTTGTAGTCTTGGACGCTGGTAATAATCAGAAACAAGCACTCGTCGGACTCGGGAATCTTTTTGGTTAACTCGAGAAAATCTGCACAGAATTTTTGAACAAAACACTTTATTTAATCCTCGAAGGTAACTTGTTCTCGTTCCATCAGTCACAACTGGGTTAGAAATCTTAAGTAATTCGTAGTTTCTTTTGAGTATCGTTTGCCCTGATGATTGAACACTCAACGCCCATAAAAGTGTGACTTACAACTGAATTTACTGAGTTTATTATTCACTTCGTTATGGGTCTTTGCAGAAGAAAAAAGTTGGAGGTTACATCAACAGAAACTTGGTAAAATTCAGTTGTAAGTCAAGCCGACAGAACAAGAACATTGTACGCCTGTGGATTAAATAAAAAGTTCCATTCAAAATTCTATGTCAGATTCCCAAATTTGAGAGAAAGATTCCAAGTGAAAAAGGTTGGATGTCATACTAACTGAAACATTGTGCGAATAACACTCAAGATGAGAACAGTAGTCGAAATAATCGAAAAAATATGAATTATCAATCCTCATCTCAAAAATTAAGAAACTTATCTGTTTCTATCAAACCCTCACCATGTCTAGCATACTCTCGTTCTGTCAGCCATGATTGGGTAAAAGTTTTATATAATTTGCAGTTGTATTTTGATTGTCACCTGCACTGAGGGTGGAAGCTTTAAAAATACAATTATAAATTACTTAAGACTTCTACCCAGTCATGGCTGACAGAACGAGAGCATGCTACTCCCGTGGATTAAATAAAAGGTTCTGTTTAAAATTCTGTGAAAGCAATAGTTTGAAGAAACTAAATAACCAATCTTCATCTCAACAATTCATAAGCATAGTTTGACTCCATCACAGAATCTGTAGGTTGGCAGATCATGCTTACGTTTTTTAAATATTTTTATTGTTGCTCAAGCTTAAGTTCAAAACAGCATTTTCTTTCATCTTTCAAGCTTAAGTTTAACTGGTGTTTCCTATTTTCTGTCAAGCTTAAGTTTGGGATAGTGTTTTGTTTGATCTGTAATGCTTAAGTTAGAAATAGAATTTTCTTAAATCTGCCATGATTAAGTTTTAAATATCATTTTAGTCGGTTTGTAAGACTGAGGTTTGATATTGTATTTCTTTAAAACCTTTTTCACTCTAAACATGGCATATTGCAACTTGTGCATAAGGAGCTACTATTTGAAATCGGGTCTAGCAGAAAACTATGGGGAGTTCAGTCGGTAGATGTCTGTTCACATTGCATTTAAACTTCTTCTAATACAGTTGAGGAAGCAGAAAACAGGGAGAGAATTCCAAAATCTAGCCGTCCAAGAAAAAAATCTATTAGTATAAAAGGCTTTCCGGCATCTAGGGACCTCAACAGTTAAGGGGTGGGATTTTGCTGTTTATAGGGTTAGTCGGGAATACGTACATCAAGGGGACACGAGTGCTATAAGTTCATCAGAGCACATTCCATTAAAGTACTTGTAAAACAGGCACAGGGATGCAACATTGTGGTGATGGGACAGGGGTTGGAGCTTGGTTGACAGTGCTGAGCCCATTAGATTTGAGACTCATTTTTGGGGCTCTAAGAGAGAGTCTAATGGTAGATGCATCAGCGCAAATGTGGCAACAATACTCCATGCATGAGCGAATGATAGTTTTGTAGAGGTATAGGATACTCTCAGGTGTTAGTAATTTTCTAGCACAGTAGAGGGAGCCCACCTTCTTTGCAGCAGCCTTGGCAATGTCTTCAATGTATTTGATCCAATTCATGTTGCATTCGAATCTTAAGCTGGGGACTTTGAACGATGAGTTTTCAGGTAGGGTATTATTTGCCATGGCAATCAGTGTTTTGGAATTTTTTTTTTTATTGTAGTTATTAAAGAAAATAAGCTTTGTCTTGTAGCATTAAATGTTACCATCCATTTTCAGCCTTACAACATTCTGAAGTCGGTTTTTAATTTAAAAATTTTTTTTTTTATTTACATGGTAGTCACCAATTATCAAGGCCAAGAAGCCATGCGAGGATAAGAGTTATTGCGTGTACTATAATCAGTGGGATAGTATCATAGTAATCGTTAGTATTGGAGATTTGATAAAGTGTCTTACTTAAGGGGGCGGTTCATCAATGAATTTGTTTATGTTGGACTTGAAGACATCCAGGTTGTAGTCAGGTGGGAAACAGGCAAACGGAAGAGAGTTCCACAGGCGTGCACTTCTAAGAAAGAAACTTTGTTCATGGAATCTACGTTTTGATTTAGACACAGATAAAGAGTGGGGAAAATTATTTACAGTGGTTTCAACCAGACGGGTGTTTTATCATGAAAGATTTGGCGAGGAGGGGGGCAGAGATTGGAGCTCAGACAAGCACTTGCGATGGAAATCACGATAAAGCAAAGACAGGCTCACAACGTCTTGTAAGGTTTGTAACGTTTTATAAGGTTTTTGCCATTGCTTTGTAGATGTGTACATTTGTTTTTTCCTCCTCTCCGTTATAAAACATGATGTCATCAGCAAATGTACCCATCTCATTTTAGTTAGTCTGTCATGCTAGTAGCAGCGTTTAAATTTGCTAGTTTAGTAGCAATTCTATCGTCTGTTATGCTGTAACAGAGCGCGTATGAAAATATCAGCAGCAGCAGCTGAACGATGGATGGCAAGCAATTGTATTAGCAGCAGGAGCAGCGTTTGAATGCGTATGCAAATTGGCAAATGTGCTCAGGCTTGTGTCTGAAAAAAAAAAAAACTAACAAAGGACACCACGTGGTCGCAGAGAAAGAAAGTTGATGTCAAATGAGATGGACATGTAAAATGAAGGGAGAAGAAAGCATGCAGTCAGAAGAAAGAGAAACGCGAACCATACAAGATGGGTATGTGGCAGCAAGAGACTTTTTAAGTTGGTGTCGAGACGGGAGAGTAACGATAATAAAGGTTTTTATTAAAGAAGAAAAAAATGCCGACCCGGATGTTTATTTATTTATTTTTTCTGTTTGTTTCTACTAATTTACAATGCTGGCAGTAGCATTTAAATTTGCTAGTTTAGTGGCATTTTTGATGGTCTGTCACACTTCAATCTGAAATATCAATGTAGTTGGTCTGTAAAGCTTAAGTTAGGTATTGCATTTCTGTTGGTCTGTCATGCTTACATTTGAAATAACATTTTAATTGGTCTGTCAAACTAACGTTTTACATCACATTCTCATCATCACAAAGCGTGCAGTTTTAATAGACGCATTTTAAGAAGATTTATTTATTTATTTATTTTTTGTGAGGTGAACGCCTTATGAAATTGTTTAATGTCCGTTTTTCCCCCATGAAAGCCATTATATTTAATCAGTGTTTTATATGAACGCATGATATAATCAAAAGAAAATAGGCTTTAACAGCGTTTCATGAATACTAATGAATTTATCAAATAGTAAAAATGTTGAAATTTTTAAAATCATAACAAAAGACCAAAAAATATGCACCAAAATCTCTTTCATCATGGTGGACATTATAATGAAGGGGGGGGGACAAACGACAATAGACACCAAGTTGTTATTTTTATTTTTTTTTTTTTTTACACTTTTATCTTATTTTATATAAAAAAAATTTTCACTCTCCCAAACAAGGGGAAGAAAATTGAATTTAAGCTTTTGTTTCATTGATTCTAATTCCGAACCGATACATTTTAGCATAAAACGGTATTAATTAGATTTTTTCTTCTTTTATTTTATTCCGAGACGACCATAAAAATCTAAAGACAAACTATTTCTTTGCTTTTTCTTCTTTCATACATTTTATGCTTTATAGACTGATTCAAGACGATGGTTTTCTCATACAAGTAATTCTCTCTCTGATATAAAGTCGTCCATCTGTGAATGTCTGAAGTAGAGTCTGCCATCTTTATTTTTTATGTTCTTGGCCTTCATAAGTGGTGACTCAATAAAAATAAAAAATTAAAAAATAAGAGGGTGATGAGAGAATAACAAGGGAGACAACCAATTGTTGAGTTTCATGAAAATGAGTCCGGGAACAGCAGTTCGTGCCTTCACTATTGTTGTTCTGAAATTATGAAACTAAAGAACTCAGACAATAGAGTTGAAGTTTTGAACTAAAGAACTCAGACAATGTAGTTGAAGTTTTGAACTAAAGAACTCAGACAATGTAGTTGAAGTTTTGAAGCATTTTTTATATTGTACTAGCTGTGCTATCTAGCGTTGCCCGTGGAAAAAATAATATATTTCTATAAATACTTCCCTCTCTTTTCTTTTTCTTCTCCCAACTTCTTTTTTCTTCTCCATTCGTCTCTCTGAACACACACACACACACACACACACACACACACACACACACACACACACACAGTTTTATAGATTCCTGAAGGAATGGGTCTGCATTGGGAAAATAACTCCTTGAAATAAAAATCAGTCACTTCCCTTTAGCTACTGGTTGGAAAAAGCCCACCCCCACCCCCGACGAAGTTTGTGCAAATTTAGAATTAAAGAATGAATAACCTTTTCTGAATTTTAAATATTCATCCGATGCAACGCCAATCAAGGAAATGCTAACTTTGTGAAGATTTGTTTTGTCGTTTTTATGTTTTACCTGGATATAAATATATCTATACATACAACTGTTCCTTATATTATAGATTGTGCCATTTTTATATTATAGACTAGTGGCTGTGCTACGTCGGCACACATAACGCCGAGTCAAACACCAAATGGAGTACACTCAACATCAAGTACACTCAACATCAAGTACACTCAACATCATCTTACCATCAACGCTTACCCTGTGAACTCGGAGTATGGGAAATTCCCATATGCACAGAACAAAATCACTGAAAAAACAAAAATACCTTAACTAAGGATAAGGATAATGAGTAAACGTTGGATAAAATTATTACGAACTTACTAGAATTCGAACCTGGAATCTTGTGATCCATAGTCAGAAGTGTTATCTAATGCGCCACAAGTCCTGTCCGTATGCTGACAGATGTTACCGCGACTGTATACAAACAGTGCTAAATTCCGTTGACATGGGCAGGTAACGTTTTTGACAATTGCACGAAACGGCTCCAAAACCCTTATTTCTGGCTTTTTGTGTGCCTCGGCGTTGTTCGTTACAGACCATATATAGATAAGGACAATCTATGGACTCACACCTTTCAGGGAAAAAAGAATTTTCCAATTCGGTGCATCCGTTCGAAAGTTTTATTGGTATATATATATATATATATATACACACACACATACATAAATAAACATTTAGAATTTTATAGTATAGATGTTGCCCACTAATTAGCATACGTGGGTGAACACGATATAGATAAAGGTATCAAGTCAGCAAGACCGGAGAGCTGTGTTCGAACGCCGGATAAGCAAGACGCATGTGCCGGTTGCTCCATGAAAGACTTTAACACACCCTCTGCCGGACAATCTTCCAACTGCAGTACAACTGCACCTTTGTAAATATGTATTATATTTTCGTCTTAATATATTTGTTTTACCTTTACTTTCTGCGTTCGTGTTGTTATTGATACAGACACAACAATAGGTTATCGCATTTTTATATAAATACATTTATACAATATTTGTCATAAATCATTCTCATAAATTATCCAATTTTGTTCATTCCATTCATCAATCTATATGATATTGAAAAGGTATAAGATTTTTGGAGTTTGTCTGTTCGTATGCAAATAAGAAGCTTGTGATTAGTTGACAGAAAAACGTATAGGAAGAGTACATATTATTA
>NC_136501.1:6255280-6340280 GCF_053919585.1 Euprymna scolopes
ATGAAAAAATAATATACTATGAAAATAATATACTATGAAAAAAAATAGCTTTTTAAGTTTAGTAATCAAGAAAAAAATTGTATTTACTTGTTTAAATAATTCGAAATAAGAAAAAATATTTTTGTTTGAATTTCATTATTTTTATTGTGCAATAATTTATATCAGTTAATTGTTAATTAGCGCTTTGGTAGGAAACAAAACAAGTCCACTGAATGTCGGCTCGCTGCTATGAATTCGAAATAGGAATACGTGAGCGAAACTAAGTACGAGCAAAAATGGAGGGGGGAAAATAAGAGACAGTTTTGAAAGCTGGTTTATCATATTTTTCTTTTCGTATGTTTCTGACTACTTTTTGATTGTATATGAAATAAAAAGGTTATAATGAAAAATGTTTTCTCGGCAACATTAGGAAGCTGACAAATTCAGCTAAATTTTGAAGTTAAATAAATACATTACAAGAATCCTTTGAAAGATAAATATTAGTTTTCTGAATCTATTTCAAAGATAATTAGTAAAATAAAGTCCTAAAATATTGAATTAAATAATTTAAAAAACGCTTGTTCGTACAAAAAAAAAATGGCTTAATAAGTCCCTAAAAGCGAGGAATTCGAGCTTCGTTTAAGCATAAATGAATGAAGTTGTGTAAGCGATGATTCTACGGAAATCCAAAATGTCAGAAAGTCAAAAAGCTGTCTGAAAATGATGTCAGATAGTTAGAGAGGGGAAGGGAGTCCTGGTTTTCTTTTTTTCGTTAGCTGTGCATCCGTACATTCCTATCATGAACATTTATATAATTTTTACCATTTTTTAATTTATTTTTCTCTGTTTCGTTCTATTAATTTTTTTTCAAGATTATATCAAAAAATTATGTTACACCGAAAGTATGACATTCATTCAAGCAAGGGAAATATTAGAACCTTGCATATAAAAATTACCTGAAATATGTAATCTAAAAAAAATGGAGAAATAATTTTGCAATTATAAATTTTCATAAGAAAATATTAAATAAACAATGCTTAATTTAATGATAATATCGGTAGTTAGAGAAATTAATTTTTCTTTGAGTTATATCGAATTCATGAAAACGGACTTTAGGGGCTTTTTGTAATGCTCCTGAAAAAAAATTTTTTTTTTTTTTATTATTGTTACAATTTACAATGCTTTATTTTCATACAAAACAAATATAAATTCATTCATTTTTTTTTTTTTTTTTTTTTTTTTTACTACTGAAAGCGATAACTTTAGTAAAGGTGATTTTTTTTGTTTAAACAAAATAATACATTCCTACTAAAATTCAAATAATGGGTTCATTATATTCCGTGCTCATTATTTGATAAATACTGAAAATTTCATTAAAATTCGTTAATTTCCTAATTTTTAAATGTTTATACATTTTGAGCATCGGCTATTCATTTTGCACGTACCTAAGAAAAGCGAAAGTAAAAACCAGAAAGCCATCTGCTACAAGAGATCCCATGTTTGTTCTTATCCCCCCCCCAAAAAAAAAATTACCGGATTTAAATAAACTCGAAAAGGGTTGATATGCCGTAAAACAAAACAACCACACACCCATTTACCATTACGCACTAATAGCCATTCTTTCCCATCATCCACACAAATACATCGACACAATCAGAGGTTTGAAACATTGGTTACGGTATTGGAAACACGAGAAAAGAATATTGCAAAACATTTCTTTTCAGAAAGCAAATTGCCACAATTAATATCCTGACATTTCTGTTGCGGAAATAATGGAAAGTTAAGTTTATAGGAACGAGACACTCCATGGACCACGGCACAAGATAGAGCAGGTTGACAGTTGGCTGCTGAATTTATAAATAAATCTCTTGCTCTCCTCCCGCCCCCTCCCCGGGGGACATGATTTCACACCTGGCTTCTTCTGGCATGCCACCCAAACACTGTCACCCACAACGAGAGATTACTGAGAGAAATGCATTAATATATTTGAGCGCAAAATATTGCTGGCTTAAAGGAATGTTCTACAAAATACTCTTTTTGTTGGGCTCTACTTCAAACGCCCCCTTTTTTTTACTGCAAACTTCTTAGCAAAACAAACATTAGTGTGTTTTTAATTTTATTTTTACTTAAAGCATATATATATATATATATATATATATATATATATATATATATATATATATATAATACTTTTGTAAGAAAAAAAACTTTATAAAAAAGAAAATTGTTTTTTATCTAAAAAAAAAAAAAATTACAGCCGTTTTATCAATTGGTAATATGGGCGAAACATCTTTAAAAACAAAGATAAAGTTTTACCGCCCCACCAAAATGTCAGAGTAACAAAAACGAAACTTATTAAGGGCATTGCTTAGAAAACAACTTTAAACTTATTTTTTCAAACATGACACAAATTGAAAGTATATATTCGTCATTTTATGGTTAAATG
Source organism: Euprymna scolopes (assembly GCF_053919585.1). NCBI lineage: Eukaryota > Metazoa > Mollusca > Cephalopoda > Sepiida > Sepiolidae > Euprymna > Euprymna scolopes. The sequence continues at coordinate 6,257,706 of NC_136501.1, forward strand.
AATTCATATATTGAGATAGAATCAACATATCTTCCCTTCATATATATATATATATATATATATATATATATATATATATATATATATATATATATATATATATATATTCTTCAGAATAATAAAATGAAATATATCTATTGGTATGCAAATCTAGTTATTTTAGGTCTTACAAGATATTATAAGCTGTAATATTTTATACAAGAGAATCCCAGCCAAATAAAATTGCTCAATATACAAGATAGAGCAAAGAAATCAAAAGGAATGTACCTAAATTTTATGATTTCAAAAGGTTAATCTTCAAATATAGAATTCTTTATTGTTTGAAAACAAAGAATACAATTAAATAAATATTTGCAAATGTTTTTTATTGGTTTGCACCTTATTTGCTAAAAGCAATAAACATAGAAAATTTAAGTTTGTAAAGTTTTTAAATCATTTTCGATACAAAGAATAAGAGATTGGATATTGTGGCAGTAAAAGAATATTGTATTTTAAATCCAAAATGAATGTTAAATCTTGAAATGGAAATTCCTGGTAGTAAGAAGGTCTTGTAATCCTTCCAAGGTATTGGGTCGCATTCACATGCAAACATATTTCTTTCGTTTCACCGTTGGTTATATAAGATGTCCGGCAAAGATTTTGTTTATATAAGATTCAAAAATTAAATCCAAATGGTAAATCCAAGTAGTTAATATATTATTTTGAATAAAAATATATCCGGAGGCAAAATAAAAGAATGGTTTATCAAAGCATAATAGTCATTAAAAAATCAGATGCAGCTTTGGTGAGTATATTTATAAAACCGCATAAGTGAAAATATTTATACTTACTACGCCTAAAAAATCTCAAATTATTAAGTTATTTAAATATTCCAACATATAATCTTTATATTTTATATTGAATAAAATTCAGTTTCAGTATTAATCGAATTGTGTTCTTTACTTTTCTTTTTTAATGTTTTAATGCTCCTTTTCAAAAAGCTCTCATTCATTATCGTCAGTCTGATGGTTTGACAGATTTGCCTACTGTGCGTGACGTCATTTTTCAGTTAACCGGCCTTGTCACTTGGTGATTGCAATAGCATTGGATTATTTAAGGGAACGGCCCAACAAGAACTTGTTTACATTGGGACACATATATCGAATGTAGCAGCAATGTTTAACCCTCATCCTCGAGTGGTCTCTGGTAAAAAAAAAAAGTCCTGAGAACATGTTTACCAGAAAGAACAGTTGGAAATAAGTTATACACCATCCACTACGATTATGCAAGGCATAGAACTACATACCTAGAAAACGATGCAATAGTACCTGGCAAATGTACCCAGTGAATCAAGTGTAAGAGAGATAGCGAATGAATGTCTGGCATTTAGTAGGATGCCCCATTCACAACCAGAAAAAAAGTAATAAGCAAATTATATATGTGTGTGCCCATTTATTTAGATTATCGGACTGACTTCCTCATCTTGGTGGTTATAGTCACAACGTTTCGGCCGTTTTGCCCTCCGGCCTTCATCAGGTGTTTTATATCGAACTGGGGAAGCGTTTGTTAGGAGTCTCGAACCCAATCCTTTATTATCATTATTGACCTTTTATCCTCAAGTGGTTTTTGGCCTTTGTAAGTGATAATTCATTAGTATTAAAAAAAAATCCTAGAAACACTATCTTTCTAAGTTTTTGAGATAAGGATTGATAATTTGTATAATTTAGCGTATTCAGACTACCGTTCCCATCTTGAGTGTTATTCGCCCAACGTTTCGGTCAATATAACCTCCAAGATATAACCTTCAGGTGTGTCTTTTCAAACTCAAGAATCTGCACGGAATTACAAAAGGAACCCTTTATTTAATCTATGGAGGTAGAATGCTCTTGTTCCGTCAGCTATGACTGGGTAGAAGACCCAAGGAATTCGTAATTGTATATTTTAGTATTGCCTGCCCTGAGGATCGAACCATCAACCTCTAGAAGAGTGTAAGTTATATAATTGAATTTGACCAACAAGTACGTCGTGGGTGTAAGTTTGACAGAAACATTCCTGAGGGTCAGATTTAGATATTAAGTTAGAGTATCCTTTAATTCCAAAGTCTACTAGGGAAATAGTCGGTCCAATGCAAGCTTCATTTAGGAGTAATAGGTCTGGTTTAGTCTCCTGTAATTGGGTTTCAACCTCTGGAAGGTTAGAACGTAAACCCCTGATGTTGAGGAAAAAAACATGGTAGTAGGGGTCTATGTTGGAAGTTGAAGATCTGGGTTTAATCGTGTGTTTTTCTGGAAACTTTTCATGATGGTTTTTTGAGATTTGTGGAATAGGTCAACAGACTTGCTTAGAGCAGAGCAGAGAGGGAAATCAAGAGAGAAAAAGAAAGGAAAAAATATTTTTTTGTAGCACATGATCAGGTAAAGCCGTAAGAATTACCCACTAATATGGCATCGAGAGGCCCCACCAGAAGCTACTGCATGGTCCAGAATCCATTTACCAAATGACAATACAGCAGCCCCAGTATTTGCACTTGCCTCCTTAGTGGTTAAACTAAATTTCGGGTCCCTGACTATCAGACGGATAACGTCAGCCCAGATAAAACGTTTATGTCTAGTACCCTTACTAGTTACAAGATCACAAGGATAAACATAGAAACAGAAAATTTCCGACATCTCTGGCGACTCTTCACACAAGATACTGCAGGTACACCTTAAGAAGGTCGAAGGTTACATTGACCAAAACATTGTACAAATAACACCCTAGGAATGTTGTCATAGGTTAATATATCCTTGTGCATAGCATTTATTATTTATCGGACATGTGTAACATGGTGTATATAAACGCGCGTGGGAAAATATCAACAACAGCAGCAGCAGCAGCAGCAAAGGATGGCTGGCTTGCTAAGAGATTAGCAGCAGCAGCCGGGAAATGAGCATATGCAAATTAGGAAGTGCACGTTAGAAGAAAAAGGAAAAAAGACACCACTTACTAAGGATAAAAACAAAGTCGATTTCGAAGCAAATGGACGTGTAAAGTCGAAGGCAAGAAATGGCTAGCTGCGGCTGATGTGAGGTAAGAGAAGAAAAGTGTATACCGGGGAAGATGAATGATGGCGAGAAACTTTTGAGACGGGCGGAAAAATATAATAAAATTTTTTTGTTAAAAAAGAAATAATGTTAACTCGATTATTTATTTATTTCCAGTTTTATTTTCATGAATTACTAAAGTGTAACGCCACATAACGTTACATACATGTTACATGCACTCATGAAAATGATTGTGTCGAATATAAATGCATTAAGAGAGTAGAAAGTGACCCTTATGTTTACTTTTTTTTTATTTTGTACTTTAGTCCTCACATTCCATGGACGATGTACAATGGGGAATATGTGATGTTTTCAGAAAGCCAGTATCTTCAGATAGCCTGATCTTGTAGAACCAGGAATTTGTTCCGGATATGACTGTATCATAAATTACTAATTAAAGCAAACACTATGAATATTTTTTTTTTTTTTTTTTTACACAGGAATCACCACTTACCAAGGCCTGGAGGCCACTCCAGGATAAGGGTCTATGATTTGAAAATATATAGAACTTGAAGCATAAAAAAAAATTACCACATTTATTTTGTTTGTTTGTAACTGTTACGTTGCACTTGTGTGGATGTGAGTGTTGAGGTAGCTCTTTCCGTTGAATGAATAATAGGATGCAGCTACGCACACCATATATCACGATGGATGCTGATGGATTGATGCAGAAGAACAGCATCATCCTGATGATGTTCAGTTAATTTTACTAAAGAAAAGTGTTCAGCAAACAAGACAAAAAAAACAAAAAAAAACTGAACAACGTTTTAAAAAAAAAAGGATAATGTCAAAGTTCTAAGCTAAGCAAGATCTAATTCCCATCAAAAAGTTTTGGAATCGATCTATATTCATAACGGGAAGATTAATTTATGGAAACAACAGAACTTTCATTTTTGCATTAAAGATTCGACAAGATAAATGATGCATAAAATTATTATAGACATTTTTTTTTGGAAGGAGGGGGGTATTTTTTAAAAATTTAATCAGTTTTTTTTAGTATTGGTAATAATATATCACACAGTCACGTGATGCACGTTTCGTTTAATTTATTCCTATGAATGTGTCAATCGAAAATGTTTTAACAAAATGTAAAATATAGTAATATAAAAATTAAGTGTATCCACTCTTCAAAGCATAAACACAAACACACACGCATATATAACTAGCATTTCAGCCTGGCGTTGCCCGGGTGTTTGAAGGTGTATGTTGAGAGAAAAAAAAAGCGGTCAATTTTTTTTAACTTTGGCCCCTATTATGACCCCTTAATATTTATTCTTTTGGGCTCAAATCAAGTTATTAAGTTAGATCCATGTCCAAGGAACCTATATCTAAAATTTTAAGTGGTTAGACCTAAAATTGGCGGAGGAGTTTGGTAGTGTTCTCAAAGGTGAAATCGTTGAACTTTGACCCTTAACAACCAAATTTCTGGCCGAAAACGGATTACAAAGATTTTCCCAAATCTCAATACCCTCTATATCAAATTTCGAGTCTGTAGACTAAAAACTGACAGAGTTATTGCGTAGGGAAATGTACACACACACACACACACAGTTTTATAGATATATAGATACTGTGAACATAAAATCCAAATAAATATTAGTATCAATATTTATAAGACGATCCCAACCAGATAAAGAAAGGTCAATATGCGATATAGAGCAATAATATAAATAAAAATTCTGAGTTATGTAGAATTACAACAATATATATATATATATATATATATATATATATATATATATTGTTGAATGTTTTCAAAGTCGGTGTTACTTTTTACGTTTATATTTGTATAATGCCGGCTTTTTCTCTTCTTCTGACAAGGAGCATTTATCTTCGAAATGTCATGGGCTAAACAGGTTTCTCCCTTATTCTTCTTTCTGTAACCCTTATTGACTTGATAATGTAATAAAGTTTCTACGAAAACTTTGTTTTATCTTAACTTATATATATATATAATGCCATAGGTGGCATACGTTTGTCATTGCTTCTCAACTTACCTAAAATTTTCATAATTAATATCACTTGGAAAAGCAGATGACTGGTTGATAGTACTGTATAAACCAGACACCTGCTTTTCCAAGTGACATTAACAGTGGAATGATATACTAAGAATATTAGTTTGCTGCTGCTACTTGACGAACGGAAAAATACGCCTAGCAACATCAACAAACATATTTTACGAATACAAGAGAATTTGGATAGTAAATATACGCTATTTAAACAAAAGCATGTCTTTTGTAAACAACTCGCTAGCAATCGCCACCTCCATTTTCCTTTCCTGACTATTTTTCTACAATTTGTGTTCCATTTTTTTCTTCTTAAAATATTTTCTTTTATTCTTTTTTTACTTTTTGATTTACTACCTTATTTTTTTTTTTTTTACTTCTGGTTTCTTTCTTCATGTTTTTGCTTTTGATTCGCCATTCTTCATCGTTTTTTTTTTATTTATTATTATTTATTAACTCGCTTTTCCTTATTTTTTTTTTTTTTTACTTCTGGTTTCTTTCTTCATGTTTTTGCTTTTGATTCGCTATTCTTCATCGTTTTTTTTTTATTTATTATTATTTATTAACTCGCTTTTTCTTTTTCTGCTTTCCTCCTTCATCTTTTTTCCGATTGCTTCACTTTTTTCTTTTTCTTTTTCCTTCTTTACTTCTGTCTGCTCTTTTTTCTTCGTCTTCATCTTTCTCCTTTTACTTCACCCTTTTCTTCATTCTTCCTTTTTTTTTTTTTACTTCCCTTCTTTTTCACAATCAGATGACACGACAGTTTCATGAATTATTCAATATGACTGAAGAGTTCTCAAAATGCTTCTGGATATGAAATGAACAGCTTTGTGCCATTGATATGTTTAGAAGGTCGTCATTCGTAGTCGTCATAGTAATGATGACGATGGTGATCGCCGAAACGATTGTAAGAAGGAAAGAAAAACTAGAAAGCTTAATCGCTACTCTATTTTATTCGCATTCATCTAGTTCAAAAGAAATGTAAAAATTTTCTAAAACCTCAGAATTTCTATATTGTTGATTTCATTTGATAAAAAAATAGATTTTTGGACTCAAAAGCAAATTTAATAATAAACAACATGCACGGCTCAAACTGAATGACGATTTCAAACTGTGGCCGCCAAAATAACTAATGTTATATATTCAGAACAGTAGTCCGAATATACGGCTTAATCACGTTGACACACCAGTTCCCATCAGATCACCGAAGTTAAGCAATGTTTAGCCTGGTCATTACTAAAATGGGTGACCATTTGGGAACTCCAGGTGCTGTATGTGCTCTCCGCTTATCTCGGCATTGTTTCCTGTCAGCCTCGGGCTTCTCCTTACCACTGGACCCAAGCAGTGCCGATTCAGGAGAGGTGTGGTTGGAGATTGCACAACCCTTGTCTCAGAATTACATGTGCAGCTACCCTTGCAGGGGGTAGCCATTGTCTCTAATCTGAAGGGACGCATTAAATCCAAATAATACAAACAATGCACTTTTCTTTTCATAAAAAATGTAGAAATGCTGGGTAGAATAAATTTTGAGGTGTAGGGTCAGATAGAACGAATATTTTGATCGGGGAGTCTAAAGCAATTTAATGACATCATCATATTCGATCAAACATCTATTTTACATATTTACATGGACGACTTTAAGTAATCTTAATTCCAAACTTATCGATCTCTGTCCAGATCTTCATGTATTTTGCTCAAATCTTCACTTATGACTTCCTACCATATTTTCTTTTGCGTTCTCTTCATAACTGACTCTGCTACCTCAACTGTTCTACATCTACTAACCCAAACACTTGCACCCATTCTTTCACTGTGACTAAACCAACGAAGTTTCTTGTTCTGCGTACATCTCCAGATGCTATCCAGATTTCATCTTCCTCTGAGCTCATTATTAATGCATGAAAAGAATGAAAATCATATAAAAAAAATTTTAATGACAATAATCTTCACTTTCTCTTTGTCTTTGTATTATTTGCATTGTTCAGATTACTGTTCCTACCTTGAGTATTATTCTCACAACGTTTCGGTCGATGTAACCTCCGACCTTCTTCCGGTACATCTTGTCAATCTCAGGAATCTTTCTGCAGAAATAGGGAATCTGTACAGAATTTCAAACAAACCCTTTTATTTAATCTATCGAGGTAGTATGGTCTCGTTCCGTCAGCCATGGCCGGGTAGAAGTCTTAAGTAATTCACAATTTTATTCTTTGTATCTTCTATACTGAAGATTGAAACTTCAACACCCCAGATGAGTGTCATTTCGAATTGAATTTTCATCAGTGCCATTTGTCGAAGGTTAAATAAGTCGAAACGTTGTGAAAATAATATCCAAGATGAAAACAATAGTGTGAAGAAACGAAACAATGCAAATTAGCAATTCCCTTTTTTGTTTTCTATTTATTTCTGGTGGTAACTAAAAAAAGATAGATACATTGAGAGCATTGCCAAGGCTGCTGCAAGGAAGGTTGGCTCCCTCTACCGTGCTAGAAAACTACTTACGCCTGACAGTATCCTGTACATCTATAAGGCCACCATTCGCCCATGTATGGAGTACTGTTATCACATCTGGGCTGGTGCATCTGCTGCTTGTCTCTCGCTCCTGGACAGGGTTCAAAAGAGAGTCGCCAACCTGATAGGTCCTGAACTGTCATCTAGGCTTCAGCCTCTGTCCTATCGACGAGATGTTGCATCCCTCTGCCTGTTCTACAAATACTTTAATGGTGAATGCTCTGACGAATTGCAAACACTTGTACCTCTCCGACGTAACTACCCCCGACAAACCCGACAAGCTACTAAGTCTCATCCCTTTACAGTAGAGATCCTTAGGTGCAAGAAAGCCTTTTACTCCAATAGTTTCTTCCCCAGAACTGCGGGTCTTTGGAACTCCCTTCCGGGATTCTGCTTTCCCAACTGTACTGATATGCAGAAGTTCAAGTGTAATGTTAACAAACATCTTTCTACTCATCTCCCTTCATAATGACCCTGTTAATTAAGTCCCTGATAGTAGCTCTCTGCTTCAAAGTAGCACTGTGCCTTGTTTGGGGTCAAAATTGAATATCCCCCCAATTAATACAGCACAGGAAGTAAGGATAAAAGTTTTGCGTGTGTTGTTGAATATTCTTTCTAGTTATCTCTTGTTATCTATTTGTTTGATTAAAGAAAAAGGGTTTTGCTTTTTTTTTTAATTAGACAACACTCATCAAGGCCAAATGTCACTCAGTGACAAAATTTAAAAAGATGGATGAATTGTCAGTTGAAATAATGAAGAATACTATGAGAGGGTTGAATCTGATGAATTAAATGAACAAAAATTGGATTTTTTTTCTGAATTTTTGAGATGAGGATTGATAATTTGTATTATTTGGATTATTCAGACTACTGTTCTCATCTTGAGTGTTATTTTAATGACATTTTGGTCGATGTAAGCTTCGACCTCCTTCGGGTGTATCTTCTCACACTCTGATATCTTTAATTTGAAGTCAAGAATCTGCACAGAATTTCAAATGGGGCCCTTTATTTAATCCATACGAGCAGCATGGTCTCATTCTGTCAGCTGGAAGTTACATCATTGTGAAAATAACGCTCCAGACGAAAGTAGTATCCTTAAGAATCCAAATAATGTAAAAATTGAATTAGTTACAATAAATATTTGTTAACATTGGAATTGAAGACAACCAGAGATTCTTAGTCAAGTTTAAAATATGTTTTATTCACGTTTGGAAAAGTGTGTGATTTGAATAAGTGAAAGGAATGAGTGTCATGCTAAACTCATTCCATACAGCTGTTAGCATAATTGGAGTGCTGAAGATACATTTTGTCCAAATTTTTGGACCTATAGAGTCAGTTACGTCCTTGTGTCGCCTTCTGGCAAAAAATGACTTCTACCATTAAAAGATAATACATTTGTAATCAGAGGTATCAAGAGTTTCAGAAATTGCTTGCAAAAAAAAAATTAATTCAGAGGAAAATACAATCTTAGAAAAATACATATTCTTTATCTATTAGTTTCCTACCATTCCAATATTAGCAAATAATTCCTGCTAGACAAGCTACCATCTTTGGACTGTTCAGAGTTCCTTTTCAATCTAAAACCTTTTCTTTTAGAGAACTTTGTTTTGTCAGCCAAACATAGGCGCCAGATAGCATTCTCTTTGGTTTAAAATTAGATCTTGGACCAAATTTGCTGTAGGCGTAACACTCTTCTCTGATTATATTGGCATTCTGATCATCTAGCCATTCCTATCCCCCGCCCCCCTCGCTTCATCCCTCTCTCGATCACTATCATACACACAGATATCAATGAAGGGTCAATTAGAAATTCTGTGGATACGGTCAGTTTGGACTTTGATTAATTTACTTGCATTTGTGCCATCTGCGGTCATCCAATTCACTTGGCACAATCTGAGCATCGATTCAAACTCAATAAACTTTTGCATCTCTTAACTCCAGTTCTGTCCAAAATAGCAGGTCGGCGCAAAAGATTTTGCCAGTTTATAGAAGGGAGATTTTAAACGATTGTGATTTATTTCATGCATATTTTTATTACTAAAACATATCACCATGATAAATTTTTAACTTTTTTTTTTAAGATTATTAAAGCATCATTCATTTTTTTCTGCAATATTTTCACCCATGTTGATCGGAAAATGACCTTTTTTAATCAACAGAAAGGAAGTCATCTTCCATCATGATAATGCTCTTCCTCACATAGCACTAATGAGCAAAGATCTAAGAAAATTTGGTTGGGGAATCTTGCTCCATCCTACATATTCTTCTGATCTTGGTCCATTAGATTATCAGTGATAACAACGATTACAAAACCATTAAGATAACCTTAGCTTAACATCATGATAGGAGATTGAACATAAGTTAGATTCATATTCAACATCAAAACTTAAAGAATTTTACAAGTGAAGGCATTTATAAGCTCCTTGACAGATGGAATAAAGTTATAGAGAGCAAAGGTCGTTATTGTTATGAATAACAATTTTCAAAAACAGCTTTTCATGTTCAGGATGAGAATTTAAATAAGCAAAATCATTTGTCCCAACCTAATAGCACACTCAGAGTATAACCAACGGAAAATCTGTCATTGCTTGCAGTTTCTTAAGGAACCACACATTGTATATATATGTGTAAGTATATATATATATATATATGTGTATGTCTATGAACTTTATTAGAAATATTATAATATTATATTTAAACCAAATTCAGATTTATAATTTTATTATATTTTATTTCTATATTTAACCCAAGTAAACGCATACCTTTATTTTATTTTTTTCCAGATACATCTGCCTATACTTTTAATGCTAGCTTTATTTATGGTGTCTTTTACATATATTAAAATACTTTGCTGATGAGGAAACTTTGTTTGTTAAAAATACTATATGTAAAAACTATTGTCCGTGGCTTAATGTCTACCACAATAAAAACATTGTTTTCCGAAACGATCGTACAAATTATTGATTTTGTTGTTGTTCCTTCTTGTGAAACGGATTCTTAATTTAATTCTAATTTGAATTTTAAATTATCAATCACATTACTGAATATATATATATATATATATATATATATATATATATATATATATAGTAGATGTTTATTTGTTTTTGTTTTTGCGATACGTTTTGAATGAAATCAATTATTACTACGAAAGTGCATTTTTACCTAAATGCGAGTTGGGAATAATTTTCCCTTAGTGGGTAGGAGTTTAAGCTTACCATGGGATTCCAATTTCGAATATCACTAGATTAAGCCACTCTAATGAGTCGTAGTGTGATATATATATATATATATATATATATATATATATATATATATATATATATATATATAGCGCAGACATGAATCAAATTATTTTAGAACCAAACTCCGGTAAAATTTTCTATAAATAATAATTTCAAAAAGTGAATAAAAATAATTTTTCGCTTTTATCTTTTAAAGAATCTGATGATTATACGATAGAAGCTTTAGTTTTCGAGTTGCAGTCAAGCAATTGTATTTCATATAATAGTGCGATAATTTTTTTGAAGAGTGAAGAAAAAAAAGGAAGAACGCCAAAAATTCAAAACTGCTGACTCACTCCATCATTTTTTTTAGATCAGTGATAAACAAAACTAAATAAATCAGAAAAAACAAATTGAACAAATAAAAATGATATACAAAAAAAGGTATAATCTAGTTTATATGAGATTTCAATGTGTTCATTAAGGACAATACGCGAAATATCTAAACTTGTTTTTATTATAACAAAAAAATAAAAACAACAACAGTGCAAGTGATAAATCTATGAATCACGTTAGTACGAAACTCATAATTATTAGACATTGATCGAATTATGCCAATATGTCAGCGCCATCTGTGTTTTTAGGTTTGAATTAAAGACTACACGAAAGCAAATAAAGAAATAACTAAAAAATTCGGAAAAGGTCACAGAGATTCCATATTGAAATTCAGACTGAACTATTACCTTTCCCACGCCATGAAAAGGGTTATGATTTTGATCGAGTTTGTTTGTCACTGTGTTCTTTCTTTTATGGAAATCGCTCCAGACAAGGCATGAAACCATTGGTGTAAGGAGTAAAAAGAAAAAATACCTAAAGGTCAAAAACTAAGTCTTAGATTGATAGATTCCGACTTAGAAAACGGCAATTCTTCCTCCTTTGTCAGAAACACTGCTCATGGAATCTAAGGACTAAATGACAAAATACGATGAAAGTAAACTCCGTGTCAACTAGAGACGGGAATCCGTTGCAAAGACGCTCAGTTTGTGGAAATTCTATCTAACGGTAGGCACACTGAAAAAGAAAGCATTCGTCATGGTAAAAGACGAGTTCTTGTTGTGAACGTCTTACAAGAAGGAACCAGAGATTGGAACTCAGTCGAACAATTTCTATAATAAAAGTAAACTCTGCAAATTTGCAAATTTAGTGGGACCACATTTTATGCCGGGGGGGGGGTAATAAATAAATAATGGAGGTAACCGCTATAGAAATTGGGGGGGGGGGTATGAGTTAGCAAATTCTTTGTAGCATATTAATGAAATAAGCTTACTAGAAAAGAATCACCACGTATCAAGGCCAAGAGGCACTTAAGGATAATGATTAATACCCCATAACCTGACAACACACAAAATATCTTTTAATAGAACAATAAACAAACAAACAAAAAACAAAACACAAACAAACAGTGTAATTGATAAAACAATGATTAATGTTAGTACGAAATTCATAATTATTGGACAAAGATCGAATTATGTCAATATGGCAGCACCGTCTGTGTTTTTAATTCTAAATTAATGACTACATGAAAAGAAATAAAGGAATAACCTTTTGAGTGTAACGTGATTCTTGAAATAGAAAATATATAGTTCTAACCAAAAAGGAATGGCAGCATAACTTCAGTTAGAGAAACTTTCTCAGACAATGGATCCAGTCATGATCAGCAGAAACGTATTCGGATTCTTGTTTTGAAATGGAAAGATAATACTGAGGAATTCAGCAAGATTCACTCTATTTTATAAAGATGTTCTGGAATCTGATTGGTTCATTCTCATCACACATAGCTATAAATAGAATCACCCAAATTTATAGGAGAATATCCTTGTATTATGCCAAAAATATTGCAACGTAATCAAAATATTGTAAAAAGTCATCGATGTTCCATATTGAAATTCAGACTGAACTTTACTCCCCCCCTCCCCAAGTAGGAGGTTACGATTTTGATCGAATTAGTTTGTCACTGTCTAACATCCACATCACTTGACTAATCGTCTCCAAACTTGGTAAAAATATCGGTTATCGTCTAACTTGGAGTCGATTTAATTTTGGAATATCTAGCTCAAAGGTTATGGTAAAGGTCACGAAAAAGATGAAAGTAGTGACTCACAAGGTGGCTTATATTAAAGTCAATGACGTCTCACATCTTATATAAATTGACTTTTGATCTGATTAAGTTCATTCACGGTCGAAATTTTAACGAAATTTCAACTTTCGATTTTTTCAAATTAGTTCATTTTAATAACATAAATCACCATGCAAGAATTTCAGCATCATCAGAAAAACATTTTTTCATTTATTAACGTTTCTATGTACCAACTTCAACAATACTTAATATAATATGAAGGAGTGCAGCCCAGATAAGACTTTGGCCCATCTTTACGTTGTCAGGTGGAAATATGCAGTCTTATGAATGAATTATGTTTTTTGTTTTACAAGTAAAAAAGAAAACAAAAATTGGCAATTGTTTAGAATTGTCACTCCACCAAATCTATTCGCGATTTAGCACCAATCTCTGGCTTGTTCTTGGAAAACATTCACGGCAAAAACTCGTCTGTATTACTTTGCAAGGGCTCTGTGTCTTTTACCATCGGACTGCTTCCCTGCTGATTGCAAAATGTTCGTCTTCAAATCCAATATTCCCTGGTTTGCTGTCATGAACCGTCTCCAGAAATATCCAAACTTGTTCAATCCAAAGAATCATTTTCAGTCCTTTCATGTTCTTCATCATTCAACTGACGATCATTCGATCACATTAACCGTTTTCCTTGAGTACCTCTTGGCCTTGATAGGTGGTGATCCTGTTCTAGTAGACCTATTAATACAGAGAATCTGCTTACTCGTCCATCCCTCAAATATTTCGATAGTATTTACTTGCATGATATATTTCCACCCCTCCCGATAAAAATGTAAATAAATAACAGATGATGCCGATATATTTTTATAATAAAATCTATCAATTATTATGGGGTAAAATTAAAGTTGATAAAGTTTTATTATTTCATTTTATTTATTTTTGTAAATTATTCTAATTTATTTTGTCCAAGTGTTAAATGGAATGTTGCACCCCACCCCATCCCACCCCACCAAATAAAACACAATTTGATGCTAGTCCTCCTTTTTTTTTTTTTTTAAAATCTCTTTTAACAATAAAACGACCAGGGTCATATCAAAGAGGGGGGAGGGGGAGAAATTGAATTAAATGTTTTTGTTTTTTTCTCTCACTTATTTTAATAAAATGATTTCGTTTTTTTTTTTTTTAATTAGTTTTTATCTGGATAATATAAATCAAGTGAGTATTCCCTCGCATATTGTTGCGTGTTATTTATGGTATTTTTATTTTTTTGTTTATTTTATTTATTTTTTATTTTATTTTCATTTTATTTTTTATTAATTTTTTTGTTTTTTGTAAACTGGCAAAGAAATGAATTTGAGACGATCTATCCCCCAAAAAGAATTCCTATTACAATGATGCAAGTTCCACATGAAATGGTGTTTGTTTGTTTGTTTGTGTGTTTGCTGAGCGTTATTCATGATCATGATGATTATTGTTGGCATTCGTTTCCTCAACATCTTTCTGTTAAGTATTCTTTCTAGAGGCATATCAAATGCTCACGAGAGAGACCACGTGAAGGTTGCCAACATTATAAAGTGAAAGTGTTTCTGTGGAACGAAGTTCGAACTTGACACACCTAGGTTTTCAGCCCGCATCGTTAACCACTGAGCTACCATCACCTCCCTATTGTGTTGAGCATCATTCATGATGATGATTTTTGTTGGCATTCGTTTCCCGGATATCTTTCTATTAAGAATCCTTTCTAGAAGGATATCTGGTACTGTATGGGAAGGACCACGTGAAGGTTGCCGTCTGGAATGAAAAATACCAGGCGAGCTACCTCTTCTTCATCACTTTCTCAGAGGGGAGGCAGGAAGGGCTTGAAATACAATAGAGCTGTTTCCTTTCTGAAATGAACCGTGTGTTGTATTGTGGAGTTGTATATAATGAGTATATATACGTGTGTTCATACACGACTAGTCTATATAAATATACGTATGTATGAAACCGATGCTCGTATCGTCTACTGTTAGAAATGTTCATTGTGGGTGTGTAGGTGTGCGTGTAAATATAGTCAGAGTTCACGTAACATGGTAACATTAGCTTGGGGCGGGTTCAACAAACATGACACATAAGCACAATATGGCCGTTTGATAACGGACTACTAACCCTAGATTGTGGATCCCTTTGTTTCTGATACATTGCAGGAAAACATTTCATTGTGAAGCAGTAACAACAAGAGTTCTTTTTGTTTTTCCTCGTTTATTCTCATTTTCACAGTTAGGTGTTTCCTTCGGGGGTTTACAAAGCTTTCTCCCTTTAGTCCTTACATCGTCTCTTAGTTATGCCAGTTGAATGTTTCCACGATTGACAAATTCAATATTCTTCTGTGAATGGCTTCCATGTTCTCTCTGACTCTTTTACTTGTATCTCGAATCGATATAGAAAAATCAACTCTTTCTTTGTTATCAGGTCAATTCATTGTTCCAGTTTCTTACATTACTATCTCTGTAATATTTCACTGTTTATAAATCTAAATCTAAGTTAAAATTCCTCCGTTGGATTTTAACATAAATATTTTTGATAAACATTCCTTTCTTTCAAAACATTCACTGTGCAGAACTTTTTCTACATAAGTTAACAAATCGATAATAATAATCGTTCAGATCTTTGGAATTGCCCGCCACAGCATAATACAGATACTACGCTGTGATCATAGTTAAAAGGACCAACATAACAGGTATCGTTCTTTGTTCAAGTAACTAAACACGAGTTTTGAAATGCGAAGTGAATGAATCATTTTTCAAGACAACTGGTGGGTTTGAGATTTAATCATGATGCTGTGATCTATGCCGACATTCCCCCCCCCCCCGAACAACTAGGAGTGATTTCAAGTCTGTTGAGATAAATATCTTCGCCCCACTCGACTAGCAGCAAAATCACAGCCAATCGCTGTGGAGGTTCCTAAATGCTGAAAGATTTTCTATTCTAAAAGCTTTTTTTTTCTTTGAACCTAGTGCCTTTGGAATTCCCTCCCTGTTCCCTATTTCTCTAACTGTAACACTATGTAAAAATTTAAATGTAATCTAAATAAACACTTTGCTGACCAACCTCCCAGCCAGTTATCCCCTATAAATCTGGCCCTTATCACATTAGATCCTTACACTTCAATGGCAGTATGTCTTGTTGAGTGTGGATAACTATCTCATCTATAATAAATAAGTAAATAACCAATGAATATATATATATATGTGTGTGTGTGTGTGTGTGTGTGTGTGTGTGTGTGTGTGTGTACAAACCCAAATTCTAGTATATATTATATATTAAATAGTTTTTATTGCATCAGTACGTAGTTAAAGCAAAATAAATTGTTTTACTCAATCAAAGAATTTCCAGCGCTATTAATAACGCTTTTCTTTATTTGAATTTTATTATTACTTATATATGAATTCATATTTTGAAACCTAAAGAATATCACAAATATATGACATCACATCAAAGCTATATGAGCAGGCGCCTGTGAATGTTGATCGTTTCAATTTTTTTTTCTGCATGGAGGAATTTAATGACGCATCTCTACTTCTAACCCACGTCCATGACAGTGGTTCAATTTTTAGAGGTTTTCTTCAAACCGATACCAATCTGGTAAAAATTCGTCGCATCTGTCGAAATTTTTTACGAGACATACATACATACATTTAAACAGACAGGTGAGATAGATGCAAAAAAAATTCCAATCTTCCCTTATCTTTAGAAACACCAGTCTCTAACATTTCTACTTGCCTCCATTGAGTCTCAAGAGACAATGGATACCCTCGTTGTAATGGTGCTGGCACTGAAAATCTATAGTGAAGTAAGAGTTGCAAAATCCCCAACCAAATCTCTCCTAAATTGGTACTCTTTAATACCATTGGCAAAAAATAAGCAGAGAAAGATGTTATTTTTTTGTTTTCCTTCCTTAACTGATTGCATAACGGGGTTTGAGAGTCTAATGTACTGCATTTGATTCATAGCTGGAGGGAGGATGTATGGATTTATATCTTCTCTCAAGTATAATTGTGAAAGAGATGCGGTAGTTTCGTCAAAACTTGCACTCGACATGCCAAGCTCATAGTCCACATTTCTTGCTACTATGGAGGCTGACAGAACTCGAACCTGGGACATCAGGTTTATAGTTGACATGGGTAATCGCTGTACTATATCATTCCTAGCACTTGGTTTTCAGGCTTATTAAAACTCAGCCTTCGCATCCCGCCTGACATTTCTCTCTTCATCTTCTTTGAATGTCATTACGGCCATATTTATCAGTCGATCTCGCTAAATCAATCCAAAAGGGAATTCACTTGGACAAGATTGGCCATTTCCAAGATTCCATTCATCCATTTTGTTTCGTATCAAGTGTCGAATGCTCCAACTTCAAGTGGAATGTGGTTGGCACACCCCATCCCATTTTGCCAAATCCTTCTGAGTCACCAAGATGTGGACGTTCCAATGAGCAGCCACGGTTACCTGTTTCACAGAAGTTATGCCAACACCACATTAATTGACAGCTCCTGTCAAGAAAGGCCAGAAAACTCATTGGATGTGCATCGGAGCGGCTCCATGTTTCAATCATCTGTTACACCCACCAATGAATTTCATGGCGGACAAGGAGTGTAGGGGTAAAGAAACCTGGTGAAAAAAAGTGTTTTTTGTCGTCCCTTTACGTAAACTTTTGATGAAAACAATTATATAGCTGCTTTAAATAATATTAGTGCATGTTTCCTTTTAATCTGACCCAAATTTTTTACACTATTGAAAATAGCTGTTAATATTAATTTATTGAATAAACGTTGAAAATTCTATTAAATTTTTTTTTTTTTTTTTTTACATGGTGATAACCACTTATCAATGGGATAATATCATAGTAATCGTTAGTATTGGATATTTGATAAAGTCTCTTACTTAAGGGGGGGGGTCATCAGGAATTTGTTTATGTTGGACTTGAAGACATCCAAGTTGTAGTCAGGTGGGAAACAGGCAAATGGAAGAGAGTTCCACAGGCGTGCACTTCTAAGAAAGAAGCTTTGTTCATGGAATCTACGTTTTGATTTAGGTACAGATAAATAGTGGGGAAAATTATTGACAGTGGTTTCAGCTAGATGGGTGTTTATTGTGAAAGATTGGCGAGGGAGGACCAGAGACTGGAGCTTAGACGAGCACTTGCTATGGAAATAACAATAAAACAAAGACGAGCTCGCAACGACTCTTCTGTGGGAGAGAGGTTGCAGGGAAGAGAAAAGGGCATCTCCCACTAAGCCACGAAGTCTATTTTGTACTCTGTCAAGGCAGGATAGACTGTTTTTAGCAGCTCCTGCCCAGATGTGTGGGCAGTACTCCATTCTTGGACGTACTTGGCTTTTACATAGATAGAGAATTGCATCAGCAGTGAGATATCTTCTGGAGCGGTAGAAGGATCCCACCATCTTTCCCAGCGACCTTGGCAACAGACTTGATGTATGTGTTCCATTTCAGATCAGGAGTAAAGGTCAAACCCAGAAGCTTGGATGATTCTCTGATTTTTGGAGAGACACATATCCATGAAATTTTTTGTGGCAAGACTTGCGCAATCTCCAACCACATCTCTTCTCAGTCGACATTGTTGAATACCAGTGGCAAGTGGAGGTTCAGGACGACTGGAAACAATGCCGAGAAAGCACATATAGCATCTAGAATTCCCAAATAGTCACCCATCTGGTACTAGCCAGGCTCAACGTTGCTTAACTTCAGAGATCTGACGAGAACAGGTGTGTCAATGTGATTATGCTGTGTGTGTGTATATATATATATATATTGAAATTGTCTGTCTGTGTGCGTACATTTCCCTACCAAACTACTCTGCAAATATATATATATATATACACATATATATATATATATAAATAAAAGAATGACATTATACTCACATTCTAAGATCCAAATATTTATTTTTTATGCAAAACAACTCTTCCTGCATGTTAAAATTTTGGAACATCTTTTACAGATTCATACTTTTTTTTTCTCACCATGATAGCAAATGGAATAAAAATTAGTACCGAGTTCGTGTGTTGTTCGTCTGCGATGATATTTTTCAAATGCCAGAAAAACACGCTTGATGCACGTAATATGAAAGTCAGAGTTGTGTTTTCCGTGATATAAGGGTTGTTTGAATTTTAAAATAAAATACGTATTAAATACGTTTATAAGCTAATTACAACGCAATATTATGTAAAACAAATATTTCATTTCCATTTACCATCATGGCGAGGAAAAAAAATGGGTCAAAGTTTTAAGGTGGCGTCTATCGCCGAAATATTAAGTTTAAACAAATAGATACTTGTTTATTTTACATAATATTGCGTTGAAATTTGGCTTATAAACGTATTCCATACGGATGTTATTTTAAAATTTTAATAACGCTTATATCACGGAAAGCACAACTTTGATTATATATACATATCTATATATATATATCTTAGGTTGGTGCAAAAATAATGTTTTTTGAAAAGAAGTTGAACGTCAAAAATGGACATTATTTTTGCACCAACCTAATATATACTTTCTATTTGTTTTTACATAAGCAATAATATGCCGCTACACATTCATGAGCATGTTCCAATCTTCTTGTTTCTAGAAACTAGAGACCTCTTCAGACGATGCTGCTTATACGAATACAAACTTAACTTTCATAGAAACATTCATATCGCTTGAAGATGTCTCTAGTTACTAGTTACAAGAAGACTGAAACATCCTCATGAATGTGTAGCGACATATAATTGTTTATGTAAAACAAATAGAAAGTATAGCTTGCCCTACTTCATTATTGAGCACTCTTGTATTAACCTCATTAAACTTCATTGGTTACTTTACCACTGGAAAACATTAACCTTATATATAAATCACATATGAAATACGCGCTAAAATATTTGTCAGATTTGGGATTAAGTTATGTTTGAAAAAATACAAAAAAACTTCTGTTTCAATTGTTCGAATAAACCAGAACTTGCAAATAATCTAACAAGTGACCCATCTCTTACTCTCACTTTCTATCATTGTATAATGTCTGATCAACAGCTTTAATGTTATACATCATCTATCGTTCTCACTTCTGTAACTCTTTCTCTTGCACAATACTTTAAAGTAGGGCAATTCCGTATCCAATCATTCAGAGCTTGAAACCGATATCCCCAGATTTCGTTGTAACTTGCACAACAGATGAACTGCATAAAATCTAAGAAATCCTGAAAAGTTTGAGCATGTAACTCTAAGTGGTTTCCGATTTAGAGTATTTTCAGGCTTGCATAAATCGCATTGGATATCGCTTAGGTGACATGTTAATAATAACATTTTCTGGAATATTTTCAGTTTGGAACCTAATGTGATTCTGAAAATTCGCTCAGGTAAAGTTCTTGACCCAAGAAATCCAAAAATGACACCAGATTTATTTAAGAAAATGTAATTATTAAAATGTTGCCTGGGCGACATTTCGCACGATTTATGCGAAACAGAAAATGCCTTAAATCGGCAACTGCTCAAATTTTCAGAATTTCTTAGTTTTTTTTTTATGATGTTTATTTTCGATGCAATTTCCAACAAAATCAGAGAAATCTAAAATTTTTGGATCATTTGATATGGAAGTACCCAGAAGTAATCCATTATAAGCAACGGAAGAATCTCACTAGACGTATTAATACTATTTGATCCATAGTTGGAGAAAAGAGAGAGAGAGAGAGAGAGAGAGAGAGAGAGAGAGAGAGAGAGAGAGCAAACTAAAAGAGACTAATTTTGGAATTTGTCTTTTGTCTTTAAATGTGTAAAAACATTCTAACATTAACTAGCTTTACACTCACATTTTCCAATTTCAAACGATGTAACCCGAGCTCAGTGGTTGACCAAACGTGCCACATTCGTTTCTATATTTTTAATCACTTCATTAATTTTAATTGGTTTAGGGAAATGGTCTGAGCAGCTGTAACTGCTGGCTGCTTTTGTTTCTTCAACTAATGTCGTTATTAAGAATCTTTTTACTTAATAACAAATACTGATACAAGGGATTATGGATAGAAAGTGAATATTCCATAGATATTAATGATTTTTTTTTGTTTATCACAGGAGTGACTACTTATTAAGGCCCGAAGCCCACTTGAGGATAAGAGTTAATATGTGTACATAGACGGAAATTTGGTAAAAATTGATTATTTAAGGGGCGACCAAACAAGAATTTATTTACATCGAACTTGAAGATGACCATGTTTTAGTCAGCTGGAAAGCAGGCTAGCAGAATAGAATTCTGTAGCCAGGCAGTTCTAAGGAAGAAGCTTTGTTCACATAACTTGCGTTTATATTTAGGCACAGGTAGACAGTAGAGGAAATTATTTATAGTAGTTGTAGCTAGACAAGTGTTTTTTGTGAAAGTCCGATATGGGACGACCATAGATTGAAGTTCCAACGAAAATGTACCCTCAAAATAATGATGGAGCAGAGCCAGGTTCGCAACGTCTCTTCTGTGGGAAAGAGGTTGCAGAGATAAGAAAAGAGCATCACCTATAAGATTTTGAAGCAGATTTTGAACTCTTCGAGCGACTCTTCCCCAGATGTGGCAACAGTACTCCATTTAAGGACGTATTTAGCTTTTGTACAAGTAGACGATTGCGTCTGGAGTTAGATACTTTCTGGAGCGGTAGAATTGGCATAACCATTTTTCCAGCGATCTTGGCAACAGATTTGATGTAAGTCTTCCAGTTAAGGTCAGGAGTGAAGATAGTCCAAGAATCTTGTTGAAGCAGATTGCTTCTTTGAGACTAGCGTCATTCTTATCAAGTGGGGCCAGGAGGAGATCAGAGTATTAGTGGTGAAAAGATAGAAGCTAGATATGTTTGTTATTTTCATGCTAAATTAAATATTCTTTTTTTTTGCTTTTGACAGCATTGCTTATTCAAATTTGTTTCATAAACTTCAATTTGTGATTATGCTCATGTTTGTATTTTAGCACCAGTTCACTTCTCTTATTTAATAAATTTTTTCTCTTTTTTGGAATTATATTATTTCTAATTTTTCATTAAGACAAAGGTTACAGCTTTTTATTTTTCTCTAAAAAGGGATTTTTTTTAATTATTATTTTTACTTTGGATTTTTCCTAATTTTATGTTTCAATCATATTTTGAGAATATGGAGCGAATATCTACCATCCGAAAAGATGCCCCATTCTCAACAAAAAAAAAAGATGAGAAAATTTAAAAAAAGAGAGCAAGATTCTATGTTTAACTTGAAAACGTTACGCTCAAATAATATATTACAACATGTTAAAGATGTGATGTAAAATCTTTTAAGGTCTTCATAATATCGTATGATCTGTTTTTTTTCTTTTTCTTTTAGGTAAGTGTCATTGTTTTTATTCGTCCATCCAAGAAAAAAACACTACCATACAGCAAAATTGCAAACAATAAACAGGTATGTGAAAACATTTTCTACACGTTTGTTCAATGGTTTGTTACAGTCATTTTAAGTTCATCACACGATTTTTATTTGGTTTTATTTATTGTCATTGTTGCTAGTTCTAAGCCCAGATAATGAAACCTGAATCATGATCTTCACTTTCAATCTAATTCTTTTATTCTTACAAGCAAGTAATGCTTAGCATTGCTGACAAGTTTATCCACAAACAAATAAAATGAAAAGAATTTAATACTCAGTGTTTAACTCTCTGACCAGATATGTCACAAAGAAATTGTTTGATTTTTATTACTCACTGGAACTTCCGTCATTACTAACCAAGAGGGAGTTACCACTGCCCACAGTGTCAGACATGTGTTCACAATATAATTTTTTATGGAAGTCAAAAAAGATAGTTAAAGATATCTATTATATGGAGAGAAATGGTGTAAGAATAATACGGTGGATATGTAATGTGAGTCTTAAAGACAGGCTTAGTTCTGGTGACCTCAGAGGAAAATTAAATCTGAACAGAATGTGGAGTTCAGAGCAGGAGACTTCGTTTGTATGGGCACATTGGATTAGGGTAATTGAGTTGGAAGATGTATGAAGTGCCTTCACTAAGTTTCCAGACTTTTTTCATATGGACAGTTTTATTGATAGTTCCCTTCGAAGTAATCTCCTCCGGCTGCAATGCACTTGTTGTATCATTCCAACAACTTCTGGAAGGCCTCATGGAAGTCCTCTTGTGTAAGTGTGTCCATAACCCACATCATTAGCCTCTTTCATCTCCTCAGTTGGTTTTCCTTGAGCTTACGGAATAACCAAAAGTCACAGCGAGCAAGGTTTAGACTATAGTGAGAGTGAGGAACAGTCTTGATGCTCATCTTGGTCAAATAGTCTGTAATAAGTATGGAGTACTCTTGGGACAAACTTTTTGCAAATCTTCCATATCTTCGTGTCGATGCTATCACATATTGGTGTAATCTTTTTTCAATTAATTATGTTAAAGAGCTAAAAAAGCAATAAGACAAAAAAGGAGGTCGAGTTAGCATGGATGTGTATTTATAGAAAGTACAGAAGTGATGGGTTGCCAGAGATTGCTTCTGGATTGGAGATAGCGACTTTCATCACTATCATTACTCATAGTACCGGGAAGATTCAGTAAGGTAGATTTTTGTGATATACTTGCAAGGGAATTTTCTTATGCAAGAATTGCAAAGAAGAGGAGAGATGATGCGGAGTTTGAATACAAAAAGCGATAAATAGCATTATCAAAATTGTTATGTGAAGTGTTGCATTTCATCACCCAAGTAATATATATATATATATATATATATATATATATATATATATATAACAATCAATACAGGGGAAAAGAAATGTTTACTCTATATAATCGAAGATAAATTTCAATTTAATATAACTTTTAATATTTATATATTAATAACTTCATCCAAACCAAATAAAAAAGCTCAATACAGGGGGAAATAAAAGAATATAAAACTGTAAATTAAAATTTACAATTAAATTTATTATTCAACAGGATACTCCAAAAACAATTTTCAAATTCCTTATTCCGTGAAGTTTCTATTCTCTTGCTATCATGAGAGAAGAATAGCAAGAGTGGCATCCCACGGAATAAGGACTTTGAAAATTGTTTTTGGAGTATTCTGTCGAATAATAAATTTAATTGTAAAGTTTAATTTTAAATTCTTTTATTTTCCCATATATATATATATATATATATATATATATATATATATATATATATATATATACGCTAAAAGGAAGATGAGTGACTTGTTCAGTAAATTACAAATTACAGCAATTGACATGAATTTAAAAATATAACTCAATCCCAGAACTGATTAATAATTTTGCATGAATTTTGTGCCATTAAAATGTATTGCCTTAGGTAAAAAAACATTGGTGAACTCAGCATCGGTATAATAATAGATATAGCATCGTCTAAAAACAACCTCATTATTGCTGAGTAAATAATGTAGAAAAAAAGAGAACATTCTGATCTTTCGGATAATTACTAGAACCCGAGATTAGATTTTTTTTTGTTTGCTTCTTTGCAAATCAAATAAAATTGGACAAACTAATTCTTCCAAGTATAAAAGTGTCTTCATGTTATTTGTTGAGAAAACCTTATCAATTATTGGATTTTATTTTTCGCAGAATTAATTTTTCTCCTTTTCTTTAAAAAATAAATAAAAATAAATAAAACATCAAGCTGTCTTTTTTAGACAATGCTCTTTTTAGATGTCCACTTGGCTGGCATCCATTTTGCTTACCGTTTGTCCCAGACAACGATTGAATAGTGAAAACGTTTGGTCAACATGACACGGCTCTGATCGATAATCTATTTCCTCTTTCAAGAGCAAGCCACGTGTAGTTCTTTAAGATTCTTTTCTTCACCGATTTTGATTTATTTCTTCAATAAACAACATTTTGGATTGCCATTCCAGATTATAAAGATTTCTTCATCAAAGACATCTTTATAATCTGCCTTAAATATGTTTGTATTCAGTTAAAATCATCCGGACTAAGTTGGTAAACACGCATAATAATCCATATATCTATAAAATTTAGAATGTGTGTGTGAAGACAATTTTTAACATAAATACTCAAGGAATCTTTGATATACAGACTTGAAATTTGGTATATAGAATATTCAGACATGTGGAAAACATTTGAATCGGTTGTCATCCGGAGAAAAGGCTGCTCAGGGGTCAAAATTGAAAAATTGGTACTTGGGGGGTTATCGGATTTTTATTTGTTTGTCAACTGTTTTATGAGGTTTGAAAACACTTGTTAAAGATCGTGGCAAGCTTGTCTAATGGTTATCGTACTTGGAATTTAGTTTAAGCAAAATATGTTTAAAATGTTTGCAATGTCGAAATAGTTTCACAAAAATAAAGGATTGACCTTTTTAAAGAGACGCAGTTTTTACAATATCCACTTATGATGAAAGCGCGTATATTTATTCAGCATACATTGAAATAGGGTATTTAGTTCTTTCCGTGGGAAAGAACTGTGCCACCAGAGCCAGAAAGTGGGATTAAGAAGTCATATATATATATATATATATATATATATATATATATATATATATATATATATATTTATAGGAAAATAAAAGAGTTTTAAATTAAACTTTACAATTAAATTTATTATTCAACAGAATACTCCAAAAACAATTTTCAAATTCCTTATTCCGTGGAATGCCACTGTTGCTATTCTTCTCTGATGAGAAGAATAGCAAGACTGGCTTTATTTGAAACTTCACGGAATAAGGAATTTGAAAATTGTTTTTGGAGTATCCTGTTGAATAATAAATTTAATTGTAAAGTTTAATTTACAGTTTTATATTCTTTTATTTCCCCTGTATTGAGCTTTTTTATTTGGTTTGGATGAAGTTATTAATATATAAATATTAAAAGTTATATTAAATTGAAATTTATCTTCGATTATATAGAGTAAACATTTCTTTTCCCCTGTATTGATTTGCAAAAAAAAGTGCCAGTTCAGCCCCGTCAGCATTCCCCGCTAAGAGAGTCTCAGAGAGAGAAGTAAATCCTAGGAAGGGCTGACCACTTAGAACTTCACAGAACCAGCAATTACACCGCAATCAACATGAGCCAGATCATTACAAGAATGTTCTAATCTCTGTTATTTTGGGCGACCAAAGATAAAAATCCCTAGAGCCCAGTTGCGTCTCGTATACATGTTTATATAACCCTCCAATACTATATATTTATAACTACTTAATTTACCCACATAAAATTAATATATCAAAGTATAAATTTATGCGTAAGCTTTAAGTATTTACTTCAAAAGTGCTCAATACGTAAGTAGAGCTAGTTAGTAAGTTATAAAATATATATGGCGATTAAACTGCACTGAATATTCCGCGTTTCATCCACTCTAGGACTCTTCAGGCTTATGCGCATTAGCCTGAAGAGTCCTATAGTGGATGAAACGCGGAATATTCAGTGCAGTTTAATCGCCATATATATTTTATGACTTAATATATATATATATATATATATATGTGTGTGTGTGTGTGTGTGTGTGTGTGTGTGTGTGTGTGTGTAATATTCATCATGTATAAATAAAAATTAAAGTAGTTTTGGATTGGAACTTTGCAAATTTGACAATATGAAGATATCAAATAACTTTCAAGCTAAAAGCAGTCTAATGCATCTGGTTAGAATAAAACCTTAATCTAAGTACATGAGGAAAAAGATGTGTAAACTATTTGGATATATATTATATATTAACGAATTTCACTAAAAGAAATAGAAAACATATTCTGAATCTGTTAAATAACAACAAATTGTTTGTCTTGTCTATATTTCAAAAGAAAGGTTTATTTCACTTGGGTAATAGGTTGGAAAGTAAGGGAACAGCTTTTAGATTGAAAATCGATCCCTGTCCGATGTTGTGCGTTATTCCTTATTTTTGCGATAAACCATTTTCCATATACACTGGGGTTTTATTGGATTAACATCTAAGAAACAACAACAATGCAAATACTATATATATATATATATATATATATATATATATATATATATATATAATTCCTATACATTTGCATAACGTACTATGTATATATATTATATTATATATATATATATATATATATATATATATATATATATAGTAGCGTCCAAAAGTAAAGGAACAGTCGATCATTATTTTTGAATGACTTCTAACTTTATCTATGGAAATGGAAAAACAATTTTTTGGTGAATTTTCCAATGTTTAATAATGGTAGTTAAATAAAAAAATAGTTTTTTGATTGTGAATACATATTAGTTTTATACATATAAATAAACTTAATTGAATTACAGGCGTCCAAAAGTTAAGGAATGCGGAAAATTAATACAAACTTTAGCAATTTTAATAACAACTTAACAAAATGTCGACTCCGAATATTTGAAAAAAGTTATCTATACAAGAAAAACAACTTATCTGTGACCATTATGATGAAAAAAAGTCCATGTGGGAGATTGCTAAAATACTGAAACGGTCTAAAAGCGTGCTAAAATACTGAAAAGGTCTAAAAGCGTTGTTCTTCCGGTTATTGAAAATAGAAAAAAAGATTTACCATTGACTGAAAAGAAATAATCGGACCGACCCCCCAATAACAACTAAGAGTAAGGATAGAAAAATCACTCGATCATCTCGTTCTGATCGGTTTAAAACTGCGGCTTCGATATCCTGGGATTTTACATCTG
The DNA here is from genome assembly GCF_053919585.1 of Euprymna scolopes. NCBI lineage: Eukaryota > Metazoa > Mollusca > Cephalopoda > Sepiida > Sepiolidae > Euprymna > Euprymna scolopes. The sequence goes on from NC_136501.1 coordinate 6,285,318, forward strand.
AAACTAGACAAAAAATTTCCGCCAAACGATCTCACGAAGATTAAACGAAGTTGGATTATTTACAAGAAGTCCATGCTCAAACCCTTTAATTTCTATTAAAATAGAAAGGCCAGGTTGTTATTCGCAGAAAAACATTTGTTTTGAGAAAATAAATGGGAAAAGGTTCATTTTAGTGATGAATCTAAATTCAATCATTTCGGATCAGACAAAAGACCACATGTCAGAAGAAAAAATTAAGAAAGACTGTCCCCTAAGTGCGTTAAAAGTGCAGTAAAATTTGGAGGGGGCAGTATAATGGTATGGGGCATAATATCTTCAAAAGGAACTGACCCCTTGTCAGGATTATTGGAAAAGTTTATGCCCGAATGTACAGAGAATTGATTAGAGAACATATGGCACCTAATCTTTCTAATTCTGATATCTTTATGCAAGACAACGCACCGTGCTATAAAGCAAAATAGTTTTTAGAAGAGCTAAATAGATCCAATATTTGCGTTATGGATTGGCCAGCTCAAAGACCCGATCTTAATCGAATTGAAAATGTTTGGAAAATTATTGGTGATAAGAAAAAAATGCAAAAAACATCTTGATGTTTTATGAGAATGTATAAAAATAAATCCTAGAATAATATCTCACCTATAACATGTGAACAATTGTTGCTGTTTTGCAGCAAAAGATACCATAGTGTGATTGAAAACAAGGACTTTTCACTAAATACTGAAAGGATTCTTTGTTTTTACATTAATAATTTCCCCGTCCTTAACTTTAAATTTATTTAGATGTGGAAAACTAATATGTATTCAAAATCAAAATAAAAAATAAAAACTTATTATTTATTTAACAAACATTGGAAAATTCACAAATATTTTTTTTTCTTCTTTATAGATAAAGTTAGAAGTCATTCAAAAATAATGATCGATCGTTCTTTAACTTTTGGACGCTACCGTGTATATATAGGCGTTGTATGTGCTCTCCGCTTATCTCGGCATTGTTTCCAGTCGTCTTGTACCTCAACTTGCCACTGGTATGCAACAATGTTGACTCAGGAGAGGCGTGGTTGGAGATTGCGCAACTCTTCCCACACAAATTTCACGCGCAGGCACCCTTACAGTGGGTATCCATAGTCTGTCAAGACTGAAGGAAGCCTTTTATATATATATATATATATATATATATATATATATATATATAGTAAGTTATGCAAATATATAGCAATTATTCCATAAGAATAATGAGTCACCCTATATAGTACAGAACAAGAGAATAGGAAGTAGAAATTAGCGGAACATTTCAGTAAAGTCCGGCCATTGGCTGATGAAGACATAAAACTGCGGTCGGGAATAACAATGCATCCGATTAGTTAGTTAACTAAATAAAACACCATGTGCATATATAAAAATACCGCATAACATGAATTCCATGTATTCCCTCCAGTGATGAAACGCGGAATATTATGTGTAGTTAATCAAAATATATTTTCATAACTTACTACCTAGCTCTACTCACGTATTGAGCACCGTTGAAGTTAACATTGTAAATCCATACATAAAATTACTTGTATCATAATACTGTATGTGGACGCGTGTAACATGCATATCTGTCTTTCTGTGGGAACAAATATAAAGAGAGGCAGAAGAGAGTCCGACATAGGCGATCAGATATTGTTCCTCTTTGTTTTGGAGTTAAAACCGACGGTACCAATGTCTTCTAATTTTCTGTAACACATATATAAATGGATGGATGAATATATATATATATATATATATATATATATATATATATATATATATTTAATAAGAGATCAGGATTAAAAGTTGCATATAACTTTACTTTATAATATAACCAGGTCAATAAGAAAAGAAAAAGATAAGATGAAGGAGAAAAACCTCTTTAGATCATGGCATTTCGAAGCTAAATGCTTCCCATCAAAAGATGAAGACGGCCAATTTGAAATGTGAATAAAAGCTGGCTTAAGAACATTTATATTAGAAATGAAGGATGTATATATTAAACATTAAAGAGAAAATAAAAATAAAATGTAAAATATCCATAAGGAAGGAAATAAATAGTAAATAGGGGCGTAAAAAAGAAGAAAAAATAAATAATAATCAAATAATATATTCTGTATGAGTTTCATTTAATATATATATATATATATATATATGTATATATATATATGTATATATATATATATATATATATATATATATATATATATGTATGTGCTCAATGAAAAAAGCAGGATATTATTTTATTTAATTTAGGTAAACAAAATTGCCATAAGTCGCTACAATAAATTTACTGTTTCAGTCTTAAAAGACATCTTCAGGCGACAATAAACCTTTGGTCTTATCGTGGCCAGTCATTTAATGAATAGGTTTTACATGACTGGTAATTTTTTTTTACTCAAAGTAATTAGAATTATATATATATATATATATATATATATATATATATATATATATATATATATATGTAATGGACTCTACTATCGATTTACCCATAGGAGGTTCCACCACAACAACTAAGTTGCTCGGAAATCCACACAGATTATTTGTTTATAGTGGTGAAGGCTTTGTGTATAACCAACCATACTTATAGCTATTACTGCTAATCTTTGTCAGTGCAGATGCCTGCCACAAGACAGAACGTAAAGTAGGTCGCAGATTTTTACATAAGAGTTTACCTTCTTCTATAAGCATGTCTTAATGAAGACTGGGGGTGCATTTCTACCAATGAATTAATGCGCCCCCAGATACCAACCTGGAAATTTCTATGATTCAGTGCGTTACATTCAGCACCTAGCCTTTCCAAATGGTCACCCATCTGATACTGGCCAGGCCCATCGTTGCTTAATTATGGTGATCTCGCGAAAACCAACGTGATTGTGTTACATATACACGGCATAATCACGTTAACCCGACTGGTTCTCACCAGATCACCAAAGTTAAGCAACTTTGAGCCTGGCTAGTACCAGATGGCATTCTAGGCACTGTATGTGATTTCTGCTTATCTCGGCATTTGTTTCCAGTAGTCCTGAACCTCCACTTGCCACTGGAATTTAACAACGCTGACTCAGGAGAGGTGTGGTTGGAGATTGCGCAATTCCGCATGTAGGCACCCTTAGAGTGGGGATCCATAGTCACTCAAGACTGAAGGAAGCTACTATATATATATATATATAAAACGACAAACGAACATATATGACACTAATTGTCTGTATTTTTGAGATGAGGTGTTTTCATTGATTGAGATTGTCGGACTGACTTCCTCATCTTGATTGTTATTGTCACAACGTTTCGGCCATTTTGCCCTCCGGCCTTCATCAGGTGTTTTGTCTCAAACTGGGGAACCGTTTGTTAGGAGTCTCGAACCCAACCCTTTATTATTATTACGGGGGTACCGTGTTCAGACTCCAGCTAGGCTCTTTGACATAGTTGCTGATTCTCTGTTTTGAATGTTACTTTTCACTGACTTCGTTCAGGATTGAACTCACACCTTTGGGTAACTGTAAACTTTGATACAACGTCTAGGACAATCTCAATCAACATATGACACTGTCTCTCAAAAGAAGAGTTAATGTTTTGGGGGATGGTATTATGACAAAGGAATAGATACTACATTACGCTGTAAAGAGGAAATTATGCCTGGAAGATTGTCTCATTACAACAGAACAGGTACTACACTAACCCCAAATGAGGGGTAATTTCTATGAGGATAGTCCTATGACAACTGTATAAATACTGAATTACATGCAACCCTATATTCACTACACAGATCTTTTTAATTCACTGTTCGCTACTTTGACTGACCAATAAAATGTTCATTTCCTTTCTTTTCCGATGGATGAATGCCAAACTGTTTGACTCGGAAACTTATCTGCATCTTCATCTTCGCCATATTTTGCTTCCGACGTTAACAAAATTGAATCGAGTTTCGGCCAATGGCGGAAGACTGATTTTATTTGCAATTCTTTTTGATGTAATATGGCTTCTTTAATGAGCCGACTCGATGTACACGTAAATTGAAAAATAATCTGTTATTTCAAAGAAGATAAAAGGGGAAATTAAAAAAAAAAGGAAATAATTTATTGAATCCACGCTTTTTGAAGGTTTCTGTATGATTTATTCGGGGAATTAAACCTCCTTTGTGTTTAATATTTCAGATGATTTAAATACAAGATTTTTTTTCCTGCTTTTTACATATCTCACTTCTTTCCTTAGCTCTTTTGCACACACACACACACACACACACACACACACACACACACACACATATATATATATATATATATATATATATATATATACAGTGATGATCATATTTATTGGCACGGTAAAATAAAAGTTGAATTTTGTCTAATAAATTCTAAAAAAGGGATTAAATTAAAGAAAATAACAAAGTATATTATGTATTTTTAACTGGCCTTTCCGATGCAGCAATCGGATTTTAGGAAAAGTAAATAACAAAGGAACAACAAACATAATTGCAAAAAACCCTTGTTCAAAATTATTGGCACGGCTTTGTTTTTCTTTTAGTATCAGTATAATATCAATCAATTTCCGGTTTACGTGCTTTCTGAACTTTTTTATAGCCATATTATGCTTGTTTAACGCTAATTCAGTTAATAATTTTTTTCAGATAATTTTTAGATAGCGATTTATTTAAACTATTATAAGTGACTACATTATAATTTTCAATCGCCATGGTTAAAACTAAGGAACACAGCGAAGACGTCAGGAAGCTTGTTGTAGCATGCCATACCAATGGGGAGGGCTATGATAAGATTTCAAAGAAGCTAAACCTTCCCAAATCCACTGTTAGAGCCATAATAAACAAGTTCAAATCGCAAGGCCACGTTATGAGTTTAGAGGGTAGAGGGAGAAAAAGGATTCTTTCCCCAAGAGATGAACGGAAAATTGTTCGACAAGTAAAACAAAACCCAAGGATCTCTGTTGGGGAGATTGTTGATGAACAGAGCACCTCTGGAGTGAATGTATCTCGACATACAGTTGGTAGAGTTTTGAAGAGAGCTGGTTTAAAAGCATGTCGTCCGAGAAAGACTCCCTTATTGAAGCCTACGCACCTGAAAGCAAGGCTAGCCTTTGCAAAACGTCATATTGATAAAGATGTTGCATTCTGGAAACGTGTTCTATGGACTGACGAAACGAAAATAGAGTTATTTGGCCATAATAAAGTGTCTTATATTTACAGAAAATCTGGCGAAGCTTTCCTGCCTAAGAACACCATACCCACAGTGAAGCACGGTGGAGGCAGTTTGATGTTTTGGGGATCCTTTGCTGCCTCTGGACCAGGGCGACTTGTTAAGGTCACAGGTAGCATAAAAAAGGAAGATTATGTTAAAATATTGGATGAAAACCTGAAAGACTCTGCTAAAGAGCTCTCACTTGGTCGTCGTTGGTGGTTCATGCAAGATAATGACCCAAAGCATTCGGCTAAACTGACTAAGAAATGGCTTGAGGACAATCATATTAATGTTTTGGAGTGGCCATCACAAAGCCCAGACCTTAATCCAATTGAAAATTTATGGAGAACATTAAAATTGAGGGTAATGCAAAGGAAGCCTAAGAATCTTATTCAATTGGAGGATTATTGTCAGGAAGAGTGGGCTAAAATTACTACTGAAGAGTGCAACAACTTGGTTGTAAACTATGAAAAGCGACTGAGGAAGGTAATCAAGGCCAAAGGCTATACAATTGATTATTAAATAAATCATGCCAATAATTTTGAACAAGGGTTTTTTGCAATTATGTTTGTTGTTCCTTTGTTATTTATTTTTTCTAAAATCCGATTGCTGCATCGGAAAGGCCAGTTAAAAATACATAATATACTTTGTTATTTTCTTTAATTTAATCCCTTTTTTAGAATTTATTAGACAAAATTTAACTTTTATTTTACCGTGCCAATAAATATGATCATCACTGTATATATATATATATATATAAATGCTAGCGTGAAAAGTAATATGGTAAAGCTTAAACATGGAAAATTAAAAGACTAGCTGTTAAAACTGGAAAAGAAAAGGACAAGCTATTCTAGTAAAAACTATAATAAATTTATAACTTAAAATATTTCAGCATTAAGAATTTATTATATAATGTTGAATTGAATTTACAAAATTTTTAATGCTGCAATATTTAAAGTTATAAATTTAGTATATTTTTTACTAGAATAGCTTGTCCTTTTCTTTTCCAATTTTAACAACTAGTCCTTTACTTTTCTCTGTTTAAGCTTAACAATATTACTTTTCATGCTCGCGTTTTTCTATTGTAATCCATAATTTTTCGAGACTTTCAATAAATTCACTTGTTCTTTGTTTAATTTCAGTCTTATTTCTTTGCCTCCATAAACATAACATACATACATGTAATAACAATGTACGGAACTCATCTGTTTCAATTAAATCTCCCAATTATCTCCCTTTCATTCTTTCATTCTGTCTGTTTCACTTGTTGATTTTCTTTTCGTGAAAGCTGTAAATTAGTAGCAACACTAATCGCTAAAGCAAAGTGGTTGCTATAGAAACTAGTCATTAAAAACGTCGCTCACCTCCTTACGTTTTTTTTACGATTTTGAACACCACTAAATTCATTATAACTTTTGTTTTACTGAACGAAAAGTGAAAAAAAATATTTTCACAGTATAGCTAAGAAGGTGGTCGGGAATAATTGTTTTAAATTTGGTCGAAAAATGAGTGAGCAGTGAAACTTTAAAGCAGTTCTAAATGACTAAAATTGCCACGGTAGTGTTTGAATTATATATATATATATATATATATATATATATATATATATATATATATATATATATATATATATATATATAGGAGGTGCCTTCAATAAGTTTCCAGGCTTTTTTTTATATGTGGGTACTTTAATTGATAGTATACACCTGAAACTCTAGTCCCCCTTCGAAGTAATCTCCTCTGGCTGCAATGCACTTGTTGTACCATTCCAACAATTTCTGGAAAGCCCCATGAATGAAAGTCCTCTTATGTGAGCGTGTCAATGAACCTCATCACAGTCTCTTTCATCTCCTCAAATGTCTCATAACGACAGCCCCTAAAGTTTTCCTTGATCTTAGGGAATAAACAAAAGTCACAGGAAGCAAGGTTGCACTATAGGTAGGGTGAGGGACTTTGGATCCTCATCTTTTTTTTTTTTTTTTTTACACAGTGATCACCACTTATCAAGGCCCGGAAGCCACTCAGGGATAAGGGTTATTGCAAGTACATTACGTTAGTGTGGAGATTTGATGAAGTGTTTATTAAGGGGGCGGTTCATTAGGAATTTGTTAACATTGGACTTGAAGACATCCAAGTTGTATTCCAGTGGAGAGCAGGCAGACGTAGCAGAGTTCCACAGGCGTGCAGTTCTAAGAAAGAAGCTTTGTTCATGGAATCCACGTTTTGATTTAGGCACAGATAAAGAGTGGGGGAAATTTTTCACAGTGGATTCGGCTAGACGGGTGTTTTTCGTGAAAGATTGGCGAGGGGAGACCAGAGATTGGAGTTCAGACGAGCACCTGCCATGGAAATAACGATAAAACAAGGATAGGCTTACAACGTCTCTTCTGTGGGAGAGAGGTTGCAGGGTAGAGAAAATGGGCATCCCCCACTAAGCCACGAAGTCTATTTTGTACTCTGTCAAGGCAGGATAGGCTGTTTTTAGCAGCTCCTGCCCAGATATGGCAACAGTATTCCATCCTTGGACGTACTTGGCTTTTATATAGATAGAGAATTGCATCAGTAGTGAGATATCTTCTGGAGCGGTAGAAGGATCCCACCATCTTTCCAGCGACCATGGCAACAGACTTGATGTACGTGTTCCATTTCAGATCAGGAGTAAAGGTCAAACCCAGAAGCTTGTCAAAACACGGATCCTCATCTTGGCCAAATCGTCTGTGACAAGGATGGAGTTGTGGACTGGTGCATTGTTCTCGTTGAAATGCGATGCCAGTGACCTGATTTGGAGAATGCTGACTTCGTTTGACGAAATCTCTTCCTGGACGTCCATAAGACCTCAACATAGTATTCCTTGTTGACTGTCTGTCCAGTGATAATCCGGTGCATGTAGATCGTGGCCGTGTTGTCCAAAAAAGGGATCATCATAAGTTTCTGATTGGATTTACTCTGTCTGGCCTTCTTGGGTCAGGGAGAGCCAACATGCTTCCACTGGGAACTCTGTCTCTGAGTCATAGTAGTAGATTCAGCTTTCATCACTGGGGCATCAGGAACTGCGGGTTTGAATTGATCAGCTCGACCATCGTCCTGCTGTTATGACAATGACTTTCTTTCTAATTTTCTCTGAGCACCCTGGGACAAACTTTGCACAAATTTTCCACATCTTCAATTCCTCACGAATAATTGTGCATAAAGTTCTCACACTGACACCAAACTGTACATTTATTGTTTCTATAGAGACATGACAGTCCTTATCAATGAAATTCTTTATTTGGCCAATCAACTCTGGTTTTCTGACTTATTCCTCCTACACCTCTCATCATCCCTCACAGACTCCCTACCTTCTTTTAATCTCTTAAGCCATTCAAAACTTATGCTCAATTCATGCAAGATGGTCCAAAAACAGTCTGAAGCATTCCATACGTTTCTGTTGCATTTTTCCAAGTTTAAAACAAAATTTTATTGCACATCGATCTTTTAACATTCTTCTCACGTCCAGATTGCATTTTTGAAATTCACCAGTTATGATAATCAGGCTTTAGTAGAAATTCTAATTCCTGCTGTAGCTGTTCATTTTAGAAAGCCAATATATTTTTATGAGATTTGAAAATTTTATTTTGAAATAAATAAATATTTGTTTATTTTTTTTTTAATCTGCATTGTATTAAATTCCTAAAACTTGTGTATTTCAATTTAAACAACGCTTCTATCACGGAGAAAAAAAAATAGTCACTAATTTAATGCCTGCCAGTGTGTATCTCCTTATGGGAAAATTTGAAAATATCACCGGTGTATGGCCGGATTATAGTTTCCTTGTTGCCACGAGTGAGAAAAAGAAAAAAGAAAGAAAATTCATAGAAAACTCAACCTGGTGTGTTAGTTTCGGCGGCCATTTTGGTCCATTCATGAATCTTTTATGAATTTTCTTTCTTTTTTCTTTTTTCAGACATTATATTGTCATGCATTTTTTTCTTTTTAAGCAAAGGATTTCAATTTCTTTCTGAGGAGTATATGCATATAAATGGTCAGTATGGACATAATAATAACCAATTTGTTCTGCATAATGAAACGGATCTGTACTGAAATTTTAAAATGCTGAAAGAGTTGATTTGCATGATAACTAAATATTTGGATCTTGGAATGTATTTATGCCGTTATTATGAACCCAGCGTTGCCCGGTATTAAACATAACGTTAAATTCCTTTAAAAATTAAGTAAACAAACAAAAAAAAAACGAAAAGAAATTGAGACATGTGCATGCGAGTATTGGTTTTTCTAAACAGTACACTTCCTTGATTGAGATTGTCGGACTGACTTCCTCATCTTGGTTGTTAGAGTCACAACGTTTCGGCCGTTTTGCCCTCCGGCCTTCATCAGGTGTTTTGTATCGAACTGGGGAACCATTTGTTAGGAGTCTCGAACCCAACCTTTTATTATTATTACGGAGGTACCGTTCCCCAGTTCAATACGAAACACCTGATGAAGGCCGGAGGGCAAAACGGGCGAAACGTTGTGACAATAACAACCAAGATGAGGAAGTCAGTCCGACAATCTCAATCAATAAAAACACCTCATCTCAAAAATACAGACAATTACTAGTACACTTCCTGTAAGTAAAACAAAAATACTGAAGCTGAGATCGAAACCAAAAGAGTGAGTCAAATGCGATAACCATTAGACTAGCTTGCCACGGATTTAAAAAGTGTTTTCAAACCCCGTGAAACAGTTGACAACAGATAAAAATCTGATGACCTTCAAGTACCACTTGTTCACTTTTGACCCCTGAGCAACCTTTTCTCCGGATGACAACCAATTTAAATGTTTTCCACATGTCTGAATACCCGATATACCAAATTTCAAGTCTGCAGATCAAAAATTCGTTGAGTGTGTCGGTTGAGAAGTGTCCTCACATACATATTCTCGATTTATAGATTTATGGATAACAGAGACAGAGACATTAAATAAACCCATGTAACTGTAAGATTATCAGTATGACACCATTTATATTACTGTTAAATCAAATTCGTACAGTTGAAGATATCTAGCGGCTTGGCTGATTTTTTTAGATAATTTTCCGCTTAGGAGATCCCTCAATTTATGTGAACGGCCGATGTATATTGAATTGGGATAAAAGGCTCTGACTCTTCTCTGACCTCGGCTCATCATCCAAGAAGAGCCGAGGTCGGCTTGAAGAAAACGTGCCTCGTTACAGTGGAGAGACGAACGACAATGATGAGTAAGGATAGAATACTTGTGATTACTTTAAGATGAATGTCCTGCCGACATCTGCCCAGCTAAATACCTCAATTGGATCCCCACCTCTAGCAGGGGCGATGGGGTGTTGTTGTTGAGCGGAGTGGGGGAGGAATTCTTACGCCCGAAGTTAGGGATTCGCGTTCATTTTGTATTCCTGATCATTTTCATGGACAGTGAGCGCGGCTGCAGGAAGCAATTTGCTCTTTCCAAATAAGCAGGGAAAGATGAGGCGGCAAAAAGAAAAGAGAGATGGCCTGAAGAGTAGGATGCAGAGGAGGAGGAGGAGGAGGAAGAAGAAGAAGAAGAAGAAGAAGAAGAAGAAGAAGAAGAAGAAGAAAGAAGAAAGACTTGACTAATTCAGTGTCAGGTGATGGTGGCGATCGTCGAGAAAGCAAGGAAATGAATTTGTTTGCTGAGATGAGGAGGAGTGATATGATGTCGGTTGGGAGGAGGAGGAGGAGGAGGAGGAGGAATAAAGAAAAGACCAGAGATGATATTTTATGTGCTTATCTGAGTGAATTTCACGCACTTATACGCACACCCATATCAAAACAAAATAAATAACTGCGAACGCACTTATCTTAAAGTCAAAACGCCTTATTTTAAGTTAATTCAACTGTAGTAATTGATCTCACTACCTCGGCATGAAGACGTGATACAAGGGCCAGAAAGTGACCGGTGCCCCGAAAGAGGAGCGTGCTGGCCTGAAAAAATGCCTTGACAACCCCGTCGGCATTCCCCGGCATATGTGTCTCAATCGATTAGCGATAAACTAACCCCTTCTCAAAGAAAGACGGCAAAGCCTGGGAAGGTGGACCTCCTAAAATTGCACAGAATTAGCATTGCACCACATTAAACAGGTCATTACAGGAATTGTCTAATGTCTGTTGATTTTCAAAAAATTGTGATTTATTTCTAAAGTGTAAGTGAAAAGAAAAATCGATTTCTTTTTTCTTTATTTACAGTCGCATTGAAAAATTACATAGACTTTATCGAAACTATCAATATTAAACTTTATCTACCTTCATGGATAAATGAGATTTTGTTTTGTATTTACAACGAATAATAATAATTCTGATTTCGTTTATCAACGTCTTTCTGGAAAGGGATAGGATTCATTTCCAGAGGATTTCCCTTAATCCCGGCTCCAAACCAGGAGCTTCAAAGATCAAGGGTTTTCTAAGGATGTTGGTGGTACCTACAATTACAGAGGTCTGAAGGCCACCTAAAACATTGGGGATTTGTAGTTTTTTTCAATTGTCCTTCCAGACGACTTGATACTACTCCTAGTGTACCAACTACGACCGGGATTATTTGTGTTTTAACCTTGTGTACACGCCTTATCTCCAAGGCCAACAGAGCATAATTGCTCCACTTCTCGTTCTCCTTCTCTCTCACATTCCTGTCCCAGGGTACTGAAAAGTCTACAGTCTGCTAATTTTTTGAGACTTTTTCAATGACAACCAAATCCGGACGATTATGTTCCAATTGTTTGGTCGTTATGACACTTTTGTCCTACCATACTTCTAGCTTGTCATCCTCACTCATTCTTACTTCATCAGGCACCTCCTCAAACCATTTTCCAACACACTTCACCCCAACCCTCTTACACACCTCCCAATATATCCGGAGTCCCATGCGATCGTGTCTTTTGCAGTACTCTCTCTGGGCCAGTCCACTACACCCTGCTGCAAGGTGCGTAATTCACTCTGAGGTCTTACCACAAATCCAGCATTCTGCAGCAACTTCCTCTCCTGGAACCCCTTTTTTGAACAATCGTGTTCCTAATGCCTGCTCTTGTGCTGCACAAACAAAACCTTCAGTACTCTTAGCCAGATACCCAGCTCTAAGCCATTGCCACGATCTTTCATAATAATAATTATAATAATAATAATAATAATAATAATGATAATGATACTACTACTACTACTAATAATAATAATAATAATAATAATAATAATGATACTACTACTACTACTACTAATAATAATAATAATACTAATAATACTACTACTAATAATAATAATAATTATAATAATCGGTAAGTGAGAAGGAAAAGACGTGGGACGAAGAAGAGTCAGAAATTGCAAGAGAGAGGGAAAAATTATTTGGAAAGAAACTACACAGTGTATTCTTTCAGAATACTAAATTAAGAAATAATGACAACTGGAATTGATTAATCAGGGGTGATCTTAAAAGATCTACCGAGAGCACTTTAATGGCAGCTCAGGAACAAGTCACTCGCGCTACGTTCACTCACACACACACACACACACATATATATATATATATATATATATATATATATATATATATATATATATTGGTATATTTAGGCAGCATTTTTTCATTCAAGCAAGCATATGTTTGCTTGAATCTATGTGTGTGTAGCACATGAATGAGGATACTCCCAGTTGACTTAACGTCGACATTTTATTTATAAGGAGGTAACACGATTACATCTATCGGTTTTAGTCCGATATTATTTGAGTTTGTGTGTCACAACTATCACAGATAAAAGTAATATAGCTCAATTTTCATTTATCCGGATTTAAGGCCATCCTTTTGTTGACACTTGCCAGTATCTGTCTCATCCCGTTCTTGCATCGCCACCCGAAACCTCACATAACAGAGGTAAAAAGAAGGAGATAAATCTATCTATTTTTTTTACATAGGCATCACCACTTATGAAGGCCCAGAGGTCACTCAAGGATAAGGGTTAAAGAGTGTACAGTAGTCAATGGGACAATATCGTAGTAATCGTTAGTAGAGGAAATTTTGGTAAATTGGATTACTTAAGGGGAACGGCTCATCAAGAACTTGCTTACATTGGACTTGAAGATGACCATATTCTAGTCCGCTAGAAAGCAGGTAAATGGGAGACAGTTCCACAGGCGTGCAGTTCTAAGAGAGAAATTTTGTTCATGGAATCTACGTTTAGGTTTAGGCACAGATAAGGAGTGGGGGGAATTATTGATAGTGATTTCAGCTAGACGAGTGTTTTTCATGAAAGTTTGGCGAGATGGGACCATAGATTGGAGCTTAGACGAGCATTGGCCATGAAAATAACGATAAAGCAGAGACAGGCTTGCAATGGCTTTCCTGTGAGAAAGATGCTGCAGTGAAGAGAAAAGGGTATCCCCTACTAAACTACGAAGTCTAATTTGAACTCTATTAAGGTAGGATAAGTAGTTAACTCCCATTGATCTTGGTTCTATCGTCCTAACACCCTACAGAGTATGACAACTTAAAAATACTTGTTGTACGAGCTATTCATATTACTTGGATTCTTTGGACTACTGTTCTCATCTTGAGTGTTATTTTCACAACGTTTTGGTCGATGTAGCCTCCGCCCTTCTACCAGGAATCTTTCAGTCAAATTAAGAAATCTCCGTGGAATTTCAAACAGTCTTTTATTTAATCCATGAGAGTAGTATGCTCTTGCTCCGTAAGTCATGACTTGGTAAAAGTCCGAAGTAATTTGCAATTGCATTTTTGAGTGTCTGTAAGGACTCGTGGCAAAGTGGGCAACATTACACTTTTCTGGCGGTTGTAGGTTCAATCCTCAGTATGAACGACACTCGAAAATACAATTACGAATTACTTAGGATTTTATCAAGGCATGGCTGACAGAACAAGATTATGCTATCTCCATGGGTTAAATAAATGGTTCTGTTCAAAATTCCGTCGAGATTCGCGAATTGGACAAGATACAGCCAAAGAAGCTTGAAGTTTACATCGATTGAAACGTTGTGAAAATACTACTCAAGATGAGAACAGTAGTCCGAACAATTCAAATAATACGAATAATATTCGGAGCGTTATTTATGCGATGTTTTCTTTCTTTTTTGATTTTCTTATTATTTAACAATTAAAGTCAACGTTGCATTAACACTGATTGTTTAATTAACCGAAGAGCAACGTTAACACTGACGTTGAGGTGATCATTAACAAAAATGTATATTATAAAGTTCAAAGGTGGAATGCTTAATTACCTCCAAAAGGTCTTACACGTGTTTCTGGAGAAAATCCCCAGCATACTTGAATAAAATCCACAAAACAAATTTCAAACATAATTGATAAAACATAACTACCTGTTTAGTGCTAGGTAGTAAGTTATGAAAATAGATTTATGGCAAGTAAGCTACAGAGAGATTTGTGCGTTTTATCCCCGCATGAAATCGTCAGGCTAAAATGCATGGAATGTGTTACTCGGTATGAACACCAGTGGCTCCCCACGAATAAAACATGAAATTGAAGGACTCTATTGTGGCAATTAAGTCTGCTCCTGCTTTCATACAGTTACCAAACAAAATGGCAGACGATACATTGGAATAAATCTGATAGTCATGACATGAGTTTGACTTTTTTATTGTTTTAAGTTTCAAGTTTCGGCTTGCATGACATATATATCGCCATTGACAATTCTGATACTTATCTGAAAAGTATTTTTACTTGTTTAAGTGAGCGACTGACTTATCTCCCTTGCTTTATGGCAACTTCTGGTACATCCTTTCTTATCAATGACGGATGACAGATCGAGAAAATACGATAAGCACAATGTTTATTTTTAATAAGAAGTTCTGCGCAATTTTCTACCCCATCATATTTGCAATGATTTTTTGTGAAAATACTTATTTCAGCATCACAGGTAAGTACATCGAAGCGTTTTTACTTGAAATGCGATTTTGATGTGTGTCGAATATAGAAGCACCATTTTGTTCTTCTTATAACTGTCGATATTTTTTTTTTCAAGAAGGTTGAGTCAGTCATTTTGAATATTCTGATTATTATTAGCTTATTGCCCTGACAGAGGCATGCCTATAACAGTCACGTTCTGCCAAAATATGACATTTATAGTTTTTCATATAGATTTTTTTTTTTTTTTTAGAAAAGAAACGTTTTTAAGAGATTGCATGAAAAAAAAAAAGATCTATCTGAGGCTGGTTATATCTCTCGAATGATTGATCGATCTTTCTTTTTAAAAGATGGCAAAGTTAAATTCAAGATCAGTGTTCATTTTGAGAATAGAGAGCCTCAAAAAACAAAAATAACCTGAATACCTCCACCAGCACTTTGTCAGACAACAGACATAAAACAACAAACTCCAAAAGATAAAGTAATGCCTAGGAGGATGGTGTTTTTTTTTATGGAAATTACTTGAGACAATGTATGAAGCCACTTGATGCAAAGATCTAAAAAGAACAAAATGCAACAGAACCACTGACGTTGGTAATAGCAGCAGCCACATAAATATATGCAAATGACCAAACTGGCTGTACAAAGTGACGTCACAGCAGAGGCAAAAAGACGTGTGGCCGGAGAAACAGTGGTGTTCAGAGGAGTAGTGTTGAAGATACGATTAGAAAAGCACATGTTTGAGAGATGTGTGGATGACGTCAGAGTAAGAACAAAAGTCACACGCAGCTGGAGAAGAAGAAATAAACTGTTTAAATATTTAGAAAACGACGTGTTGTTGGAAATACCTGGTATAAAGACATTTGGTAAAAAAAAACATAAATAAGAAATACCTGATATAAAGACATTTGGTAAAAAAAAAAAAAGATTAAAACGGTAAAATTAAACGGAAGGATAGCTTAGTTTACTTAGTGTGTGTTGGTGGTTGTGGTCATTGCCTATCAACGCCTGAAAGTCACTCGATGATAAAAGTTAGTGAGAATATAATGACCGTTGAGACAGTACCGTAATTATCGGTCATGGTATAACTTGGGCAATGTTTGTTTATTTGTTGTTCATGTTAGACTTCAATACATATACTATACTCTCTTACAGTGTGATTTTATTATTTGTATTGAACTATGTAGCACAATATTACTTTCTAGGTATTATTTAGTAGTTATTGATTTATTTCATTTGTGTCAGTTCTATATTTAAAATACAATGTACATTATTTTCATAAAAATGTTAATAAGCTTATATTTGCTGTGTGTTATTTGTTTTTCTGTTCAAAAAACTAACTTTTTTTCGCTATCCAGACAAATATCAGCTTCATCAATATATTTGTTGATTCAATATATTTATCATTCCGTGTGATTTTCACGGGTCTTTCTAGTTAAGTTAATATTTCAGAAGCTGTTATTTCCGTTGACTGCATAGCATGATCTGATCATCAAAATATTGTAATGTCACTTTTTTTTCACTTCTCATGTCAAGATAGTTTCTTCTTCTTCTTCTTCTTCTTCTTCTTCTTCATCATCATCCCCCTCCTTCTCCTTCTCAGTCCGGATTTTAAATACTTCATTGGAAATGGAACAAATGAGACCATCAATAAAGGAAAATAAAAAAGGTTTAAAAATGTGAATCAAAGACAACAACGAAAAGGAAAAAAATCGGGGTGTGGGTCAATGGGGTAAGGTCTGAGGGTAGAGGAGCAGGGTGGGCCTCGGCGGGAGACTGAGTCACTCAACTGAATGGAGAGTTAGGTTTGGGTGAGTCTTAGCTGTTCAGTTGGAATCAACAGAAGACGTCCACAAAAAGAAAAGAATTAAAAAAAAGAAAGATGGAATATTTTTCCATTTCTTTGGCACCAACATTGGAGTCAATGTCAGCACCATAGGCATCTGGATTGTCAGATCTTGGAGACATTATTTCTATTTTTTATTAATTTATTTTGTTTTTCTTCTGTTGTTCTGTTGAACAAGCAACCTACTGCCATCCTGTGAGCCTTTCAAATGTGACAGTCACCTTTCCTTCTGAGATCTCTACAAACCCCTAACACCTCTCACCATTTACTCGTCTGTCAGTCTAGATTTTATGACAGTAAAATCTCAAAAGGCCTCACCGTGTGATAGCTGTCCACCCACCTCCTCCTTATTTCCCTTCCAACTGGGAGATGATACCACCCTTTCTAAGTTTTATTTCAATTAAAAAAATTGTTCATCCGCTTGGATTATTCACTCTTCAAATATAAGTTGTTTTTTTTAATTAGTTTCAAAAAATATTCATTCATATGCGTATACTGTACACACACACACACACACACACACACACACACACACACACACACACACACACACTATAACTCTGTAATGTATACAGCTACAAACGTAGAAAACAGACCTGTTAAACCTTACATAGTGATATAGTACAAGAAGAAAGGAGCAACCTGAGTAGAACTTAGCATCCCCAATGATGCTGATGCTGAGTTAAATAGAGCTGAAAGGGAGAAGAAAAGGAAATATATGCGACCAGCAGGGAGACCCGCCATTACCCGGAATTGAATGAGTATCAATGAATGTTTAACACTTCCAATACGTTTATTGTCATCGAAATCCGTTGAAATGCCCATTTTTCAATGGAATCGATTGCCTGCTTGCTCTAGTCGGGAACCCATCATGGTGAACAAGGAGGAAGCGGAAGCGCACATGTCTCTCCGCAATGACTTCGTCCACAATACATTGTGGTCTACATTGCACTGTAGAGAACCTACTGTGATTTTATAAAATTATGTTTTGCATTATTTGGATTCATCGGACTACTGTTCTCATCTTGTGTGTGATTTTCACGTTTCGGTCGACGTAACCTCCGACGTTCTTCAGGTGTAACTTCTCAAACTCGGGAATGTTTCAGTCAAACTCGAGAATTTCGATGGAATTTCGAGTGGAACCCTTTATTTACTTAACGGGGATAGCACGCTCTTGTTCCGTCAGCCATGACTGGATAGAGGTCCTAAGTAATTAAGTAATTAAATTATGTTTTATTCAAAATGCAAAAGTCAAGTATCATGGTTCAGTTGTGGTCTAAGCAGAAAGATTCATTTTGAACGTGCCCATATCGTATCAAGTAACCTAGCGTTGATCTAATATGCCGGGTCCTTCAACCTGTGCGGTGATAAAACTTCACAAATGCCCTTGTAATGTTAGGCTGTATAAGAATGTTAACTTTGATCAAAATCGGACAGTTCTTCTTTAATGGGATTTATTCGATTTTTGATTGCTTATCTAAGGCATTTCGATACAAAACCGCCAAATGCATAAAGTAAATGTGCAAAGTTTACAAAACATTGGCCCAGCCGTTTTGGAATTCATAAGAAATTAACTCAAACAATCACACGCACAGGCAAAGTACCGTTTATATATAAATAGAGATATGAAAAGAAACTGGAATCTCAGTCATTCCAGTAGTCCTAGGAACAACTGGACTCCTAAAAAAGAATTGTTAGTCTAAACTTGTGTGACGTCACAATCTGCCGCAAATTTTGTCACATATGACGTCATATATACAAATATGTTATGACGTCATACATTATATCATATATATGGGGTGCGCCTGCTAGTATATATATATATATATATATATATATATATATATACATATATATATACATATATATATATATATACATATATATATATACATATATATATATATATACATATATATATATATATATACATATATATATATATATACATATATATATATATATATATATATATATATATATACATATATATATATATATACATATATATATATACATATATATATATATATATACATATATATATATATATACATATATATATATATATATACATATATATATATATATATATATATATACATATATATATATATATACATATATATATATATATATACATATATATATATATATATATATACATATATATATATATATATATATACATATATATATATATATATATATATATATATATATATATATATATATATATATACGTGCAACCTATTTAAATGAGATTAACTTTGTGATGATATAGATCGCTATCATCAGGGCTGGTCATTGATTTCTTTCTCTCTGTTGCCGATGTATTTTTTTATGTTCAAGAGGACCATTTCTGGCTTCAAACACTCTTCCACGGATGCTGCAGTGGTCGGATGATCGTCTTTCTTTTGATATTTTCTTAGATTCAATAACTTCGTCATTTGATAAATGGAAGAAAATTTAAATTTTTACCGGAGACTGGTTCTTTTTTTTGTTTTTGTTTTTAAAGCATTCTCCTAATTTGGTTTAATGGAACAATATTTGTCATCCAATTTTAAAAAATTACGTGACATTTATTTTTCTGCATTCTCAAAATGTACGAGGATTATTTTCTAATTTGTGTCCTTCCGACATTTTTAGAGAATTTTCGTTCATTTTTATTGAATGCAACGTTTTTATTGTTTTTCTTTGGAATATGACAAGAGTGCGCAGAGATTATCATTAAAACTGCCATTGCTATACAAACATTTTTATAGAGTAATGCCCCTTTTTATTGTTGTTTGTTCACGAAATAAATGGATATTTTAAAAAGAAGACCGCCATTTATATCGAAACATTTGAACATGTTGAAAGATTTAAAAAGAGAGAACTTAAGTGAAAAAAAAAAGAAACATGAAAAAAAAGAAACATGAAAAAAAAGAAACATGAATATGGTTAAAAAATAACGAATATCTTTAATTTGTATAACGAATAATAAATATCAATACTTGTAAAAAAGATAATTATCAATAGAATCAATCTATATGTATACATGTGTGTATAGATATGTATATTTGTGTGTGTATATATATATATATATATATATATATATATATATATGTTGTTTTGAAAAAACAAAAAACCGAATGAATTTATAAAATGTTGATCAACATTTCGTCCCTATATATATATATATATATATATATATATATATATATATATATATATATATATATATATATATATATATATGACTATTTCATTTACTCACATAAAATTAATATATGAAAGTATAAATTTATGCGTAAACTTTAAGTATTTACTTCAAAAGTGTTCAATACGTAGGTAGAAATAGTTAGTAAGTTATAAAATATATATGGCGATTAAGCTACACTGAATATTCTGCGTTTCATCCACTCTAGGACTCCTTAGGCTTAAGCGCGAATTTTGTGGTTGTCTGTCGTTTTTATATACGCACTTACTATTGAGATTTTTGTTTCTAGTATCCGGTGGATACTAGAAAACTGATTGGCTCACAAAAATCTCAATAGAAGGTGCGTATATAAAAACGCCAGACAACCACAAAATTCGCGCATAAGCCTGAGTAGTCCTAGAGTGGATGAAACGCGTAATATTCAGTGTAGCTTAATCGCCATATATATTTTATAACTTATATATATATAATATATATGTATATATAATATATATGTATATATATGTATATATATAAAATATATATGTGTATATATATGTATATATATGTATATATATAATATATATGTATATACATATAATATATATGTATATATATAATATATATGTATATATATAATATATATGTATATATATGTAATATATATATAATATATATGTATATATATAATATATGTATATATATAATATATATGTATATATATAATATATATGTATATATATAATATATATGTATATATATAATATATATGTATATATATAATATATGTATATATATATAATATATGTATATATATAATATATGTATATATATATAATATATGTATATATATATAATATATGTATATATATATAATATATGTATATATATAATATATATGTATATATATGTAAAATATATATATAATATATGTATATATATAATATATATGTATATATATGTAAAATATATATATAATATATATGTATATATAATATATATGTATATATATAATATATATGTATATATATAATATATATGTATATATATAATATATGTATATATATAATATATGTGTATATATAATATATGTGTATATATATAATATATGTGTATATATATAATATGTGTATATATATAATATATGTATATATATAATATATATGTATATATATAATATATATGTATATATATAATATATATGTATATATATGTAATACATATATATATAATATATGTATATATATAATATATATGTATATATATGTAATATATATATAATATATATGTATAATATATATGTATATATATGTAATATATATATATAATATATGTATATATATAATATATATGTGTATATATGTAATATATATATATAATATATATGTATATATATGTAATATATATATATATAATATGTATATATATGTAATATATATATAATATATATGTATGTATATATATATATACTATATATGTATATATATGTAATATATATATATAAGATATATGTATATATATATATAATATATGTATATATATGTAATATATATATAATATATATGTATGTATATATATATATAATATATGTATATATATGTAATATATATATAATATATGTATATATATGTAATATATATATAATATATATGTATATATATAATATATGTATGTATATAATATATATGTATATATAATATATGTATGTATATAATATATATGTATATATATAATATATGTATGTATATAATATATATGTATATATATAATATATGTATGTATATAATATATATGTATATATATATTATATATGTATGTATATAATATATATGTATGTATATAACATATATGTATGTATATAACATATATGTATGTATATAACATATATGTACGTATATAATATATATGTACGTATATAACATATATGTATGTATATAACATATATGTATGTATATAATATATATGTATGTACATAATATATATGTATGCATATAATATATATGTATGTATTTAATATATATGTATATATATAACATATGTATATATATAATATATGTATATATATAATATATGTATATATATAATATATTTGTATATGTGTATAATATATTTGTATATATATAATATATTTGTATATATATAATATATTTGTATATATATAATATATTTGTATATATATATAATATATAAGTATATATAATATATTTGTATATATATAACATATTTGCATATAAATAATATATAAGTATATATAATATATTTGTATATATATATCATATATTTGTATATATATAATATATAAGTATATATATAATATATAAGTATATATATAATATATAAGTATATATATAATATATTTGTATATATAATATATAAGTATATATATAATATATTTGTATATATATAATATATTTGTATATATATAATATATATGCATATATATATAATATATATGTATATATAATGTATATGTATAATATATATGCATATGTATAATATATATGTATATATATATATAATATATTTGTATATATATATATATATAATATATATGTATATATAATATATTTGTATATATATATATAATATATATGTATATATATAATATATGTATATATAATATATATATAATATATATATGTGTATATATAATGTGTATAATATATATGTGTATATAATGTATATGTGTATATATTATATATGTGTATATATATAATATATATGTATATATATATATAATATATATATATGTATATAATATATATATATATGTATATTTAATATATCTATGTATATATATATATGTATGTATTTATAATATATGTAAATATATATATGTATATATATATATGTATATAATATACATATATATGTATATATATATATATATAATCCCATAAATTTGGTGGTATTTTCGTGTACTGATATTCATATTAAAAATCCTTTTTTTTTATTTATTTAAAAAAACATACAACTTTGTTATATATGGGTCGTTGAATTGCATTCATCTGCAAAAGATCAAGCTAAGTTGCATATTTTTTATAATTAATTCTCTATTATTTTTTTCCGTTTTCTTATAGGATGATCATCTTTAGTTAACTATTGCGTGTAATTATATTCATGCAGATATTCTACATGATTTATACTTGCATAATATTTGCATAAAAAGTTTATAGTAAATACAAACCTCTTTCTTTATATATTTATATGTGCGTATATACATATTTCTTAAAATAAATTGCCACACACACACACACACATATATGAAAAATAGATTGGAGGTGGGAGCATCTGAACGCTCAACGTTTCGCCCGATTTATGCGGGGTTTTTTTTAAGAGGGATGGTTATTGACGTTAAGCGTTCAGGTCCTTCCACCTCCAATATATTTTTCATATCGTCAGATTTTATCCATCTTAACAAACAATTCAGCTCATATAGGTAGATCATCATATAATGATTAGATCTCTCTGACAGACGACGGGTACTTTTGCTAGTATATATATATATATATATATATATATAGTCATCCACATACGGTACTGTTTCGCTGTTTCATAACTCATCAGTGCGGCTAGACAGGCAACTGCCTCAAGCCAGGATCGGAACCCAAATGACAGTCAAGGCTTCTCACCATTGCGCTATACGGCTGCTGCTGTGAGGGTAATGAATTAACGATGTTTTTACATCGTCCAAATGCCTCCGCTCGATTTGTTTACACAATGAGCGTTGCTTAATACGCTAATGGTAGTTTGTATATCACTTCCCAATATGCTCAACCCAAGATAGGGAGCATTATATAATCGATACTGATTGGGATAATAGTTAGATATGAATAAATAACACAAAGTTCACAGTTTAAGATGGCTCAATAATGCAATACTAGAGTTATCCAGAATGGACGAATAAAGGCAGAATCGCGTTGTGGCAAAAAAGACAGATAAAGGAAACCTCCCCAGACATTACCGCCCAATAACATGTTTACCTTACAATATAGAAAATATTTACAGCACAACTGAAGGAACAAATTCATCATTCCCTTCACAATCGCAGAGTACTCCCAGAAGAGCAGAAAGAATGCCAGAAAGGTAAAAGAGGAACACATGACCTATTCTACATAGACCAAACGATTCTGAAGGAGGTTAAAAGTAAAAAAGAAGAGAACTTAGCCATGGCATGATGTAGATTATAAAAACACATATGATAGGATCCTGCATGCATGGATAATAGAATGCCTGATAATGTACAAAATATCAGTTAACATAAACAATTTGATAGAAAATGCAATGAAGATATGGAGACTTGACCTGACAGCTGATGGACAATGCATAACTGAAATCAAAATACAAAGAGAGATCTTCCCTATCATCATTACTGTTCATTATAGCCATGATGTCCCTGGACAATATACTTAGAAAATACCAAGCCAGGTAGAAGTTCACTAATTCAGAAGAAAGAATGAACCATCTAATGTACATGGATGACCTGAGACTGTTTGCAAAAACAAAGACAGAACTAGAGACGCAAATAAACATGAGCAGAATCTTTAGCAATTATATCCGGATGGAATTCATTATGGAAAAGTGAGCACTGCTAACCATTTTCCATGGGAAAACTGGAAGCCGAAAAAGGTATAGTACTGTCCAATCCAACAGAGATGAGGGCACTAGGTGAACATGATAGCTACAAATACTTGGGATAAACCGATTCAAGCAAGAAGACGGTATCATAATAGTTAACAAGAAGGAAACGTCCTGTCAGATTGTAGATTTTGCCATTCCAGCAGACCATAGAGTGACGATACAAGGAGACAGAGAAGTAGAACAAATACACGAAACTGGCCAGAGAGCTCAAAGGGATCTGGAAAATGAAGAAAGTAAAGATAACACCACTAAGAGTAGGAGCGCTAGGAACGATGCCGAAAAACTTTGAAAAAAGAATGGGAGAGATTAGAATCATAGGGATGATTGAGAAGATACAACGGATAACAATAATGAAAGCTGCAGAAATATTAAGGAAAACCCTTGAATGTGGAGACCAACACACATGAACTACAGACACAATTGGACACACAGAAACAACTACATATATAAAAGGCAAAGGAACATCATATGGAATCAACAATATAACTAAGGTATCGCCCCCCCCCCGTTATTAGTGTGTGTGTGTCACCATAAACTAGTACAACACCAAATAAATGACGGTCAAGGAGGATGGGAAGACCAAGGAGAGAAAGCACTAGCCAGACCTCTGCTGGCTGAGTGCAAAGAGGACTGGGGCCTTGGGGAGGCTTATTACCACCCTAATTCTAGTGAAGACCAATCCTTGCTGGCAACGAGAAATCAATGGTAAGTGGCTGTTGCGATAACGCAAATTCTTTTGACAAAATTAACAAAGAGGTGAAGAATACTGGAAATCTGGGGAGATTTGTTGTCACTCAGATTCCAGATAACACCACAATGTTTCTCAAAGAGCAATCTTTGATAATGGCTTGTGTGACTATTACTAGTGAGTAAATAATAATAATAATAATAATAATAATAATAATAAGTCGAGATGTGACAACAATGCTTTATATATGTGCCAATTGTGGCTTAGTAGAGATATAGTGTACTGGCAGGTTTGAGAAGTTTTCTAGCTCGGTAGAGGGAGTCTACCTTCTTTGGAGCAGACAGACGGATGGACAAATAAACGTGTAACGATAGATAGAAAGATGGATAAACGGATAAGGTCCAATAAACATACGAGATAGGTGGATATAAACAAACAGAAATAAATATAATATACACGATTAAAAAAAGTGAAATGAGGCAAATATAAATCTCTATTTATTTTAAAAGTAGAATAAAAAACGCAATATATAATTATTAGCATTTCAAAATTTTTCTGATGATTTTTTTAAAGATATTTTGTGCCTTTTTATTTACGTTTTTTTTTTTTTGCCAAATTTTTATTCTTGTCAATTTGTATATTTCTTATTGGTATATATGACAAATCATTACGTGTAGAATTTCTGTGTTCTAAATGAAAATTGATGCGAAGGGGAGGGGGGAGGTATGAAACGTTTTCCTTGAAGGTTTGAACTGACATTTGGAAAAAAAGATGGAATCGGGGATTTGGTTGGGGAGTAATGGAATATGCCGTGATTCGTCACTTCACTTTTTTTTTTGGAACTGTAAAAGAAAATATCTTGCTTTACTGAGAAAAGTGAAATACATAAATATAAGTAAATACAATCAAACTCTCTTTCTCTCACACACACACACACACATACATACACACACACACGCGCGCGCTATTATTATTTCTATTTTCGATCCTTTCCAACTTCCAAATAACAGTCTCCACTTCTGGCAGGAACTGGCTGATGTAATCACCATATTTATCATAAGTCCGCGTACTTTCCAATCCTTCAAGATTCATTGTCAGGGATAAATTAATCTAACTGGTTTTGAACAATTTATAAAGTTTTTGTTTTTAATTTTTATATATATAGCTGAAACCACTGTCATTAATTTTCCCCACTCTTTATCTGTTCCTAAATCAAAACTTAGATTCCATGAACAAAGCTTCTTTTTTAGAAGTGCACGCCTGTGGAACTCTCTTCCGTTTGCCTGTTTCCCACCTGACTACAACCTGGATGTCTTCAAGTCCAACATAAACAAATTTCTGATGAACCGCCCTCTTAAGTAAGACACTTAATCTAATCTTCAATACTAATGATTACTATGATACTATCCTATTGATTACTGTACACGCAATAACCCTTATCCCCTCGAGTAGCTTCCGGGCCTTGATAAGTGGTGACCTCCATGTAAAAAAAAAAGTTACATATGGATGCAAATAGAAGACACTTGTGAACAAATATCTCCTAGCTTTTCAATCTCATCTCATTATCTTATGAAATACTCTACCTGCCACCTACTATAATAGGGAGATGACGTTGGCTAAGTCGTTAACAACACAGTCTGACAAGCTGGGTGTGCCAAGTTCTAATCCAGTTCGTTCCACAGAGACACATTCACTGAGAGTGTTGGCAGATTTTGCATGGTCCCTCCTGTAAGTACCAGATGTCTTTCAAGAAATAATTCTAACTAGTAAGATATCGGGGAAATGAATGTCAACAATAATCATATCATCTATTCGAAATGAATGAGTCTCAACAACAACTCTCATCATAAAGATGCCAAGGAATTTGTCCATTCTCCCAAATTCTGCGGCCCTGTCGGTGGGGCATTAGAATACACCAACTGGCCCCCCCCCCCTGCAGAGGGTAAAAGTCCCTCCACGGGGGTCCTGGATATGACCTTAAACTATATCCAGTGGTGAGGCCCCAGCTTGTGGGCTTTGGGGAGTGTGGAGCCACCCTTTAATTACCATTGCTCCCAGGTCCACTCTGACCCGGAGTGGTAGTACCTGTTAGGGTTCCAACTATGGGTTAAATAGAAACCAACGTAAAAACAACAAATATATTCCATTAGAAAAATTGTTCTTCAAAATCTTTGGATTCAGCATTAAATAACCCGGAAAGGGTTGATATACCGTAAAACAAAAACAATCAACCAACCCAAATTCTGCATGCTTTTACTTGTTGTGTATATTCCTTGAATCATGAAGGTTTCTTTGAATGAGATCATCTCTTGTCAATGGAGACAATGATTTTTTTAATTCTATATATCTATTTACTTTCCCGTGAGATCAGTTTTGGCACAATTTAGGCTGCAGGGTACACATACATGAAAGAAAAGGCAACGACTGTTCAGACAAAAACATATCTTTCGATCATATACGGCGTAATCACGTTGGTACACAGGTTCTCGTTAATCACTGATGTTAAGCAGCGTTGAGTCTGATCAGTACCAGATGGGCGACCAATTCGCCCCTAACAGAAATATACATGTGACTGGGGACCGCTTGTTAATTTCTTACTCCCATAGAACTTCCTCCTTCGGAGGAAGCCGATTAAACCTGCATAGAGTTCCTCCTTCGCAGGAAGCTGGTTAAACCTGCAAAGGGATAGTGCTGTTTCCATCCATTCATTCATACCTTTCGATCCGTTTTCCTTAACTCTGAGTTGTCACTGACAATCTATCCAGACTTGACTTGTACACCCTTCAAAAGTTTAAACCTGCAACTAAACTAACTTCAAATCTTTCTATGTCAGTAGTTCCAGTAGTGTTTGCAGGAAGTTTTCAAGATATGCATCCTTTTTATCTGAAACAATCACCTTGACCCAGCGGTTCCTGCCAGATCACCGAAGTTAAGCAGTGTTGAGCCTGGCCAGTACCAGATAGATGACCATTTGGGAAGGCGAGGCACTGTATGTACCGCGAAATAAAATACCAGGTTGGGAAACTGGTGTGGTCGAGCTTTCCCTCTTTTTTTTTTTTTTTTACACGGTGGTCACCACTTATCAAGGCCCGGAAGCCACTCAGGAATAAGGGTTATTGCAAGTACAGTACGTTAGTGTGGAGATTTAATGAAGTGTTTACTTAAGAGGGCGGTTCATTAGGAAGACATCCAAGTTGTAGTCAGGTGGGAAGCAGGCAGACAGAACAGAGTTCCACAGGCGTGCAGTTCTAAGAAAGAAGCTTTGTTCATGGAATCTACGTTTTGATTTAGGCAGAGATAAAGAGTGGGGGAAATTTTTCACAGTGGATTTAGTTAGACGGGTGTCTAATTCTCTCAAGGCTAGATGAGTCTCTCTTAAGCCAGGATAGGCAACCCATCTAGTGATGGCGTCACGATAAAAATACCCTTCATAGCCCTGGCAAAACATCAAGTATTCAGCTATGGACAAGATTTGAATTGCACTACAAACTCGTGTAGTGAGTTCAATCTCGGCTGTGACCACATGTTATGATTACGTTATCTGGCAAATCTGTAGTTCGGCATATTTAGAGAGTGGGTGGGTTTATATTTTTACAGATACTTTTTTGTTTTTATTTGGAACTTATTTTGTATGTCTTAATAATAATAATAATAATAATAATAATAATAATAATAAGTGCTCACTTCTCGTGTGTCTGTATTTCTTACTTTTACAATATTATTAAAACAAGTAGGACTCGTGGAAATTCCACAGAATGAGAAATATATTTCATCAAAAAACATGTTTTGATAAAGCTGATATTTTTTTGAATAGCCCACAAAAATTTTTTGGGGAAAGAAAAAAACAATAAAAATCAGCAAATATGAGTTTATTAACATTTCTATGAAAATAGTGTCTGTTATATTTTAAATATACAACCGAACCAAATGAGATGAATTAATACTAATAAATATTCAGAAAGTAATATTGTGCTACATATTTCAATGCAAATAATAAAATCACATTGTAAAAGATAATCTTTAATTTACTCATTCAATCCAGCGATATTCTTTATTTTGTCCTGTTTCTTTCAAATGTTCTCTTTTTAAGTAACATTTTGCTGACATTTTTGGTGAAAAACCGTTGCACGAGTTACTTTCTCACACCATTTCAACATGAGTTCACTTCTCACACCATCACAAACAATCATATATTGTTATTATTAGGATGATATTCAAAAACGAAGCTAAATCAAATGGAAGGTAATTCTCATATTCTTGTCCAGGGTTACTAGATTGACCTTTTTAAAGCCAAATTTACGAGATTTGGCTTTTTGTGAAAAAGTTTCACCTTCAAAAATTGTATTTGGTGTTTTTTTTTTCAAAACGTAACGTACAGACTAACTAAGGAAGTCACAAGCAGAATATAATAGAGATCATTTGATCAATTTCAAACTTTTTATGAGTCTTTGAACTTTATTTAAAGAGATATCTATTCTGCTGTGTGTGTATATATATGTGTATGTGTATGTATATATGTGTTCATGTGTATATGAATATATATGAACATGTGTTTCACTCCATTTCCTACCATTCACCACTACCTACTCTCCCTACAACTAACACCTCGCCCCACTAATAAAAATATAGACTTCTAATGATAAGGATCCCACCAGACTTTGAATTATTTTCGCTGGACCCACAAACAAATTTATACAAGAACTTGCCCGATTCGGACATCTACACAGCTATGCGGATTACCCAATATATAGCTTGGACCTTATTACCCAACTACTGTAAAGAACGCCTACCATGGATTTTTACCAAGCAATCTGGATCTACAATTTTCATATCCTTTTCTTCAAATCCTCTTGCTACAGGACTTCTGATTAATTAATTATGTTGACTTTGACTTTCCATGTCTCACTGACTTTAGCAAATAGTGTACATACCTTTATAAATATTTGCTAGTATTTTCTCTCCTCTGATGAGATGGTAGACATCGAAACCCTATAGGTTAAGGAGATTAATATACTAAAGTATTCTTTGTCTTGCTAAGAATAATAAAAAATCTTTGATATGAAACTCAACCACTTAATTTCAATAAAGGTTTTTGGAAATTCATTGAATCATAATTGAATTTATTTGCTCTATCTTGCATATCGAGCAATTCTTATTTAGATGGGATAACTTATAGAATATTACTGCCAGTGATATTTTGTAAACCTTATAATCACAGGTTTCCATACCAACTGATTGTTAAAAAAAAACTATTCTGAAGTATATATATATATATATATATATATATATATATATATATATATATATATATATATATATAGAGAGAGAGAGAGAGAGAGAGAGAGAGAGAGAGATCAGTATAAGATAATCATTCTTTTCAATTATTTTTCATTTTTTCGTGTGTGAATTGTTTTTCTTTTTAATCCCGATCAAATGATAAATATGCTTATCTCTTCTGCGTTTTATTCCCAGTCGAAATGCCAAGCGGTGAATCCAATTCTTCATACCACCACACCTTTTACGATTTGACAGCCGATAAATTCGCCTCCATTGTTTGGAGAGTTCCCATCCAATATTTTTTTCTCTCTCCTGTTTGTCTGTCTCCCTGCGTATTAGTCTCTCTCTCTCTCTCTCTCTCTCTCTCTCTCTCTCTCTCTCTCTCTCTCTCTCTCTCTCTCTCTCTCTCTCTCTCCAGATAAACAGCCTTGATTCCGTTCCAAAAACGTTTTATATACATTGTGGTGGTTGTCACCAACTCAGAAAGTCAAAATAATAATAAAAAAATATCATTTCGGTTGAGATACATACTCTACACAGTTTGACGCATTTTCCCAAATGAAGGCACACATTACTCACGTGTGCCCTACCAACTCGATTTGTCAAAAAAAAAAAAAAAAATTCATATACTTAAACTAGACATACCCGTGACCCGCTGGATCACAACCAACTACCACCATTTATTCGGAAATTCACAAACTATAATTCAAACTATTTTCTCAACCTTCGAGCGAAGAAGAAAAAATTTCAAATAATTTCAGAGTCTTTTTTTTAAAGTAAGATGACCCCTAGTGTAAATGTGGTTTTTTGGGTGACTGACATGATTCTAGCCAACAGCAGGACTGTTAATTTTGCCACTTTAGACCAAGGATGACCAACGACCCTTATATTCCCTACACTTTTGATGACCTTGTGCCTAATTTGTTATAATGTAGATTTTTGACTTCATAACAGAAATCACAGTGAGGTTTTGTTCGCAGTCAGAATAGGAGAAAGATTGAAGTAATATTTATTTGTGATTGAAGTAATATTTATTTGTGATTGAAGTAATATTTATTTGTGTTCCAATCCAAAGTGCACCTTTTAACTCGCATCTCGAATAATAATAATAATAGATGTAGATGTATCATGCTCTCCATATATAGGCGTGTATATAAATAACGAATGTGTAACATAGCAGGGTGTATAACGTGTATATATACGTACAATGTTTCTTTAAACGTGTGTATAAATATACGGACCGTATCATCTCTTTAATGTATATGGAATGTGTTCACGTAAACGTGTAATTATTAGCTGTAGCATTGTTTACAGTGTTCAGTAGTTCGTGTACTGTTCATTGTGGGGGAAGGTGCGCTGGTTAAACCTTAAACATATTCTCGTGGAAAAAGGGTGACAGATCTTCTTTTATCGTTTCTTTCTGGTGGTTGAAACACTGCGAACGAAGATGCTTCCCTCCGAAGGTTATTTTTTTTTTTGTACAACTTTATTCCTTTGAAATTCCGTGTCTCGGAGTTTGCAAACGTTTCTTTTGCTTTCTATATCTTCTAAAATTAATCTATTAGCATTTCCGAGGACGTAAATGTTACGACCGATCGCAGAGTTCGATCCTTGGTAAGCTGTCTGACTAACTTACAAACTTACCAGACTATTTATGTGAATGTATCATAACGGTTTCTTTATTAGTTAGGCATTTTACATAAAGTCAATCTTATTGTTTATTGTTATTCTAGTAATATTTACTAGCAGGACCCGTGGAAATTCCACGGTAGTTAAAATCTTTTAAAACACATCAGTAAGAAATTCCTTACAAAAATGAACGTATGGAAGCAAGTAGAACAAACCAAGAACTTTAGTTTAAACTTTTATTGAAGGTCAATGCGATCGTAACTGATGCTGTTGATATTGTCAGGAAGTGCTGGTGATGATTGAGGCGGTGACAGGGACGTCGATCAGCTGCTTGGAGCGAGAAAAGTGGTCAGTCAGCAGGTTCTTGGGAGTCAGATTGTGAATTTAAAAAACTGTGTGACATTGCTGACATCGATTTTGTGCAAGTTCTGATGACCCCCAAGTTATTTAATATTTCAGGACATTTTGGATTACATGTGTGAGTAATGAATAGGTCACAGAAAACTGCCATTG
Source organism: Euprymna scolopes (assembly GCF_053919585.1). NCBI lineage: Eukaryota > Metazoa > Mollusca > Cephalopoda > Sepiida > Sepiolidae > Euprymna > Euprymna scolopes. The sequence continues at coordinate 6,318,190 of NC_136501.1, forward strand.
CATCTTGATAAAGCTGTTGTAGATTCCTAGGACTTCCTGTAAATGTAGATGGTAGAATAACTGGTACACCAGAATAACCATCTTCATTCCTTGCTAAATGATCCATTAAGCCAGAATATTGAGCAGCTCTTAGTTGACTTTGATGGCTTTTAATGAAGTTACATAAGCAACCGTCAACTTTTACATATGCGATAGACTTTTCTATTCTTTTTGAATTTTATTCAATGAAGATTTGGAAATTCACAAATATTTTTTAAGTCGAATTATTGATATAGATTTCAATTAATGCATCACAACTTCCTGATAATATAAATAGAACACTTTGAATTTTCTGTACAAAAGTTTTTTCCATGAAAACATTGTAATCTGTTATAATATTCAGATTCTTGTGTATTACATGCATAGAAAATGAAGTGTTTCTGTAAATCTTACGAAGTACAGTTAAATTTTGATTTTTCGATAATCAAAATGATGTGAGGTAGGTTATACCTATCAAATTTATTGTCAATGTTATATAGTTAAGTAAGCTGGCTAATTGGCTATAAAGTAAGTTATTCTGAACTTTGATCTAACATTTTAATTAAAAAAAAAAAGAAAAAGCTTAACATTTTCTTGTATCTTTTTTTTTATATTAAGAAAAATGTAAGCATCATGCTGAAATAATAAAATGCCATTCTTAATAAGGGGAGAGGGTTTGACTATTCTAAACCTTCACCTAGATAACAATTTAACGAAAAAAATGTTTAAAATGTTCTTGTATCTTTTTTATAATTTTTGTTAAATAAGAAAAATCAATAAACTTTGATAGCACTATTGTAAGAATCATGCTGAAGGCCATTCTTAATATGAGGAGGGGGGGGTAACTATTCTGAAACTTCACCTAACAATGTAAAAAAAAAAATAAAGGAAAAATATATGTATGAACAATAAATATTTCTTCAGTTAAATAAAATATACTGTAAATCTTTAAATAAGGAATAAATATTTATTCAAACCATAATTATTGAAACAAGTATTTTACTGCATAAAAAAACGGTTATGGGGAGAAGGGTTAACTATTTTGAACCTTCACCTAAATAGCGATTTAATGAAAAAAAATTTAATGGTCTTGTATCTTTTTTTTTATAATTTGTTTTAAAATAAGAAAAAAAAACCCGGTAAATATCCAGATAGGCTACTACAGAACACCGACCACTCTAATTTGTTTTTTTATAGGTAATTGAGGTCGCTGACAACGAATCTGATAGTCAAACTTGGGGCAAATCTACCGTTTGCATGATATTTACCCCTGAACCCACGAACTACTTTCCACCATTTTGCAGCTTCCGTTTATGCTACGCGCATGCACGTTGTAGCATAAATGACGGCTTCACCAAGCAAACTACGTTGGGGGAGGGGATTTTTTTTCCAGGACATAGAATTTTCTAATTTTCAAAAATACATTATAGCACTTTTGGGGTGGAAAATTTAAAATTAGCTGAAAAAGAAATAAAACAAGAAAAGGAAAGCACTCCAAGTTGGAGTAGGGTGGGGAGTAATTTATCTGTTTTTTTTTTTTACCTGGAACATAGAATTTTCAAATTTTCAAAAAGTAACGCACCGACATTTACCAATTCGAACACCATTTAACATTTTCCGAAGATTTTACTGTATACATTGAGGGCGCGAGCGGGGGGGGGGGCGGATGTGATGTTCGGGCACGCGCGCCCCAACATCACATCCGCCCCTCCCCCGATCGCGCCCCCAATGTACACAGTAAAATCTTCGGAAAATGTTAAATGGTGTTCTAATTGGTAAATGTCGGTGCATTACTTACGGAAAAACGTATAACTAAACTGCAAAAGCACCTATTAAGCCACATAAGTTCTATAATTGAACCCCCCTCCCGTAAAAAAAGAATGAAAAACATAAAGATGTTTGGTGCTTATGTTTTTGTAAACCACATTAAAAACTACGCGAGACAAAAAAAAAAGTCCCCCAATTTGTTGTACTTTTCTATAACTGTAAGTCATTAAAAAAATGTCAGTTCGTAATTTTTTGATTGATACGCCATGTGAGAAGGCAGTTTGCTAGGTGAAGCAAGCCGTCGTTCATGCTGCAAAATGGTGGAAAGTTATTCGTGGGTTCGGGGGTTAATACCATGCAAACGGTAAATTTGCCCCAAGTTTGACTATCAGATTCGTTGTCAGCGACCTCAATTACCTATAAAAAAAAACAAATTAGAGTGGTCGGTGTTCTGTAGTAGCGTATCTGGATATTTACCAAAAAAACTTTGATACCGCTATTGTAAGAATCATGCTGAAAGCCATTCTTAATATGGGGAGGGGGGTTAACTATTCTGAAACTTCACCTAACAATGTAATAAAAATAATGGAAAAATTCTTCAGTTAAATAAAATATACTGAAAATCTTTAAATAGGAAATAAATATTTCTTTAAATAAATTAAATCGTACGTAATGAAACACTGTTTTATTTCATATATAAAAAAAAATTGTCGGTGGGCATTAGAAGATGAATGCCTGTAAAAGAAGCAAAATAAAACGAACAAAACATAAGTAATAACTATGTAAACAACGTGAAACTGTATAAATGTTACAAAATCACTCGATTCGGCATTAAATAACACGAAAAAGGATTGATATGCCGTAAAACAAAAACAAAACAGAACAAGACGTAAAATATGTTTTGACTGTGTTATTCAGTGTATTTGCGAATGGTGACTTTGGTGATTTATTTAATTAATTCATGACTTTTGTAACATGTATTTCTAAACATATTTTTTGTTGTGTAAGGCTCACTCAAAAGTAAAAAAAAAAAAAACGAACTCGTAGCGTTAAATGTAAAAAATATATTTATTACTGAATAAAATAGAATAAGCGTTCCTACAATAAACAGAAGACATCGTTAAAAATGTAAGTAAAATACTATACTATTTAAACTTCTATGCATAATTGTCTTTAAAATAATCCGGAACCATAAATAGGCAGTTATTATTTTTTATTTTATTTATTTTTTTTTTTGTTCGGGAACTTTTGGGAAATAAAAGGGGTTAATGATTTTTAACTGATAAAGATTGAACAATAAAGGGAGATAATTCACATTAATTAATGTTTGCGATGATGATGACGCGTTTCATTAATTAATGTTTGCGATGATGATGACGTGACACCGTACGGACAAGCAAATTAATATATAGATTCTAATATTTTATCGCTGAACTAAATTCCAAGTCCTTTGTTATCGTAAACTTTGTAAATATTTTATCGCGATTTTAAAATATTTGATTTATTGGTTTCTAACATTGTTCTGGGATTGACATATAAAATATTTCAATTTCAGTCTGCAAGGCCCTACTATACAACATAAATTCTGATTGTATATTTTAGGTGGCTTACTAGCATAATCAGAATAAAAAGATTTAAAACATTTGATTTACAAAATCTCGGCAATTTGTGGTTCATCTAATTGTAACTGTGTATATTTTGGTAAAAGAATTTATGCTTCAATTTATGCTTAGTATCTTTACATATTAATAAATTAATTTGTTGTGCATATGTATCTCTCTACTTATATATAAAATATAATTTTGTGTGGGTGTGTGTGTGAGTTCGTTCTTCATGTACCCGAAACAACTGAACCGATTTAAACAAATTGTTTTACACAAACGTATTTTATGTGTCTGGGAGTGTTCTTAGATAGGTTTGGTATCGACATGCCTCCGATAAGTATTGAAAATCGATAATAATCCGATTAAAGAAGGAACAGTCCGATTTTAACCAAAGTCAAACAGCCTAACATATGTGAATTTGATGTTTTATCACCGCATAAGCAGAATGGCCCGACATATACAATCAACAGTGGGTTCTTTAATAAGACTGGGGCGCATTTGAAATGAATGTTTCTGTTTAGAGCATAATTGAGCCATGATACTTGATTTAAAAATAATTTTATAAAACCTACAATGCAATGGAGATTACAATGTATTGTGGGGGAAGTTATTACAGGGAGGTATGTGAATCTTCTTCCTGGTGCACCACAGTGAGACCCTGACTAAAGCAATCAATCGATTTATTAAAAAAATGGCAATTTCGCCGATTTCGATGACAATACAAGTATTGGAAGTGTGAAACATTCATTGATCCTCGTTGAATCCCGGGCAACGTTGGGTCTCTCTGTCAGCATATGTATATTACTTTTGTAATGGCATCTAAAGGATGACTTCGTATTTCCAACTCCTAAATTTGAGCCTCATTACCGGATGTAGTTTAAGGTTTTACTCAGGATCAGGTTGGGGTAGACAGTTTTTATAGTTGATTGAGTTTTTGATAAGTAGAACAATGTGAAAGAATAATTTCGGTGTACAAGAGGCTGTGGGGCAAACACCTTGTTCAAAGGTTGCCAAAAGCAATTTGTTTTATATCCGAAATTTAATCTCCCCCACCCACGACGGAATGATGTGACACAAGAGTCGGAAAGTGGTATTTAAAGAGCCACTGTCCTAGAGAAAGAGCAATTTGAGTCTGTAAAAAATGTCTGTAATGATCTGTTAGCATTCTTTAGTATGGACAGCTCAGGCGATTAGCAATAAACCGAACCCTTCTCAAAGGGAGAAGGCAAAGCCTGGAAGAATTGATTTCCTAAAACTGCACAAGATCAGAGACGTACCTCAGTGAACATAGAACAAGCCATCTCAACAATGGCCTTGACTCTGTTGGCTTTGGTGACGAGAGACCTTCACTCCTCCATCTGACTGAAACTGTATTTGAGAAGATTACAGTACCAGGATCTAAATTATACCAAAAATTCTAGTTTGGGAATAAAAGTTTCTCTTTTCAAAGCTGACTCATTTTTAATCTGCAACCTTTAAAAAAAAAAAAAAAAAGAAAAAAGAACAACAATATTTCAGAAAGCAAAATTGTTTAAAAAAAACAAAACAAAACACAAAAAAAAACAAGAACAGAAATTAAGATGACGATTAATCTTGTTGATGCCAGCCATTTTGTCCATTCGGACAGACGTGGAACTAATGTTTCTTGGCGGATTAGTTTGAAAACAAATTTAGGTGAGGAGATTAATCACGTGACGCTGCTGAAGCAGGAAATTGAGCAAATGCTAAATGAAGAGGAAAATACAAAAAGCCCCCTTGGGGATCTGCGCACTGCCCCCCCCCTTCCCCCGGTCACATTTATATATAATTATGGTGTTGAAATATAGAGAATATGCAAATATTGATGCATGTCTGCAACCAACAATGTATTCATCTCCCTCTTTCGCTTTCAACACACACACACACACACACACACACATATACATATATATATATATATATATATATATATATATATATATATATATATATATATATGCTATGTCTTTAGGCAGCGTTTTTTTCTATTAAAAATAACAGCTTCTCTTCCATTTTATCTTATTTTTATTTTTTCGATTTTTATATTTTTGTGTGAAAATCAAAAATGTTAATATATATCCCAATATATAGTGGGTAGCAAAAGTATTTGGTACAATGTTTTTTTTCATATTTCATTTGAATGAAATTTACACTCAAAATTTGAACATATATTATCTAACAGGAATGAAGATACACTTAGTTGACAAATATTTATTAACAAAAAATCAAATTACTCAAATGCAAAAGTATTTAACACATTGGCAAATTTCATTTTTAAGCAGTCATTTCATTTTGCTACAATATTTCAACGAATCAGGAGGCACCCTAGGGTTCTGCTCCTTACAAGTCAGCTGATGACAGCTCTCAGACGCTGCGCAGGTTGCCTCTTTCATTACTGTTTTAAAATCGTTAAAACAAAGGAATTGACTAATGCCATTTGCCAAAAAATCATAACAAGGCAAAGGGGTACAGGAAAATAGCTTGAGAACTAAATTTGGTTGTGAGTAAAGTAAGGCGTGAGAAAATAGAAAACAGGAAGTGGTTGGAAAACAGGAAGTGGTTGGAAACCAGGTAAATTAAATGATGTTACTGCTTGTTACATTGCTCGTAACGTGAAAACACATTGAGAAATTTGACTCGTTCAGAAATTCAGAATTATTTGCAGGAAGCAGGTATTGAAGTAAGCAAGGACACAATCAAGAGATCATTAAATCATACAAGCCTGCATTCTAAATCACCAAGAAAGACTCCATTGTTGAGTCCTAGACATATGAAAGATTGTTTGAAATTTGTTTATAAATATCAATGTGAGTCGGATAACTTCTGGAGCAAAGTTATTTGGTCAGATGAAACAAAAATTGAGCTTTTTGGAAGAAACATGCGCACCCGTGTATGGACGAAAAAGGCACAGAATTTAAACCCCCTAATACTATTCTCATTGTAAAATTTAGAGGTGGAATGTGATGAGCTGGGGTTGCTTTTCTGCAAATGGAGTTGTAGGAATGGAAATCATAGAAGTAAAAATGGATGCAGCAAAATACATGAAGATTTTGCCAACACATCTGTTCAAGAGTGCCGCAGATTTAGGATTAGGTTGTGACTTCATCTTTAGCAAGAAAATGATGCCAAGCTTAAGGCTAGAATAATTATGAAATGGTTTAAGGATAATGTGATCAGTGTTCTACAATATCCTAGCCAGTCACCCGACCTAAATCTCATCGAAAATCTGTAAAAAAAACTTTGAAGTTAAGAGTGCATGCAATAAACCCCAAGAATATCAAGGAATTGAGGAAAGTTTGCGAAGAAGAATGGCTGAAACTACCAGAAAATACTTGTAAGAAACTAGTAGGCAGTTATGGAAAGCGTTTGGAGGCTGTAAGGCAGAACAGAGGATATACGAGTAAATATTAGTAAATGTTATGAGTAAAGGTCTTGATTAAATTGAACTGTTGGAAAAAATGGGCGAATACTATATATTAGTTTGATCTGCCATTGATACCTTAAGTTTCATAGAAACAGAAAACTCAGCATGCAGGTCTAAAGATACCAAATGTAACAGTTCTTCAATGGATGTTGTGATTATGTAAGGGACTATTTAAAAAAAAAATTTTCATAGCTTTAAGCATGTGGGTTGAGTTTTCGATGTTTCAATGAAATTGAGAGTATCAATGGAAGATCAAATTAATCTATATTGTTTTGTTGAAATAAAAGCATATTTATTTATATATAATCTTGCAAAAATAATTGCACTCTCTGGTTATTTCTCTATGCCAAAACAGGGTGATGAAAACAAAGTTTCCAGCTACAGTTGTGTCTTTAGTGTGGTTTCAAATGAGGACCACGTCATGCCACCTCACGCCTTCAAAGTCAGCTTGAAAGTCAACACCAAAGTGTACCTGGATGTACTGAAGAGTGTGTTCATCTCTTGGTGCAATCAGATGGCCGCTGGCAGACCCTGAGTTTGGCAACAGGACTCGGTGCCGGACCAATACATCCAAAGAGACCCAGGCTTCAGAAGGAGTGCTACGACTTTGTACGCTTCTCTCACTGGCCCCTCTTACTCCGACCTGAAACCACTGGACTACTTCGTTTGGCTCTATATCTAGAACATCACCAACATGACCTCCTACAATAACAAAGCCAGCCTGATCACTATCATTCGCCGAGCTCCTGCTGGCGTTTGTGGAGAAGGCATGCTTCCAGTTCTTAGCCTGTATTGACGCGGTGATTGCGGCTAAAGGCGGCTACATTGAATAGACATCAGTTCTACTACATAATCAAGTTTCCTGAAATGATTTTTTCAGTAAAAGTTTTAAAATAAAGCTGTAGATTTGTTTTCTTTAGGGCGAAAATTTTATCGTTCCACTCTGTACATATATATCTATCTATACTCCTATAAATTCGTTTTTCTTTTGTGTGTATTGATATTCATATTAAAAACCCTCTTTTCTATTTATTTAAAAAGAGAATACAATTTTCTTATATATGGCTTGTGGAATTGCATTCACTAGCAAAAGATCTAGCTAATTTGCATATTCTTTTAAACATTCAATTAAATTAATTCCCTATTATTTTTTTTCGGTTTTCTTTTGGGATGATCATCTTTAGTTAACATTCTTTAGCATAATATTTGTGTAAAATGTTTACAGGAAGCACAAAATTGTTTCCATATATATTTATGTATACGTATATATTTTTGTTTAATCTATAAAAGTGAACATGTCTGTGTGTCTACATTTTTGAACGCAATAATTTTGTCAATTTACACAGACACGAAATTTGATATACAGGGTACTGAGATTTGGAAAAATCTATGTAATCGGTTTTTGGCCAGAAATTTGGGGATTAAGGGGTCAAAGTTCAACGATTTGACCTTTGAGAACCCTACCAAACTCCTCCGACAATTTTCGGTCTAAACACTTGAAATTTTAGATATAGGTTCCTTGGACATGGATCTAACTTAATAACTCAATTTGAGTCCAAACAATAACTGTTAAGGGGTCATAATAGGGGTCAAAGTTAAAAAATATTGACCGCTTTTTTTTTTTTTGCTCAAAATACACCTCCAAATACTCGGGCAACGCCGGGCACCCATGGTGGTATATATATATATATATATATATATATATATATATATATATATATATACGACACAATCACATTGACACACCAGTTCTCACCAGATCACAAAAGTTAAGCAACGTTGAGCCTGGTCAGTACCATATGGGTGAACATTTGGGAGGCTAGGCGCTGTATGTACCATACCGAGTCATAGAAATTTCCAGGTTGATATCTGGGGGCGCATTAATTTACTGGGAAAGATGCACCCCCAGTATTCATTAAGACATGCATCTAGGAGAAGGAAACTCTGATGTAAAAGCCTGTGGTCTACTCAGTTATGCTGTGTCTTGTGGCAGTCATCTACACCGACAAAGGTTAACAGTAATACCAAAAGTGTGGTTGGTTCTACACAAAACTTTCAGCACTATAAACAAATCATTTGTGTGAATTTTCGAACAACTTAGTTGTTGCGGTGGAAGCTTATACGTCAAAATCGATAGGGAGAGTCCATCATATATATATATATATATATATATTTAAAAGAGTGTAGCCTAGCATCAACAATTGTGGGTTTTTCAGTCTTTTATCACATTTTTATTTTAAAATATTTTTATAACGCGTTTCAAGCTTTGGTTCGCTTTCTTCAGATATTTTCGTAAAAATGTTTTTTTTTTTAAAAATGAGAGTTTGAAATGTTATTTTTACATCTGCTGATACTAAATGTGTTTTTCAGTGTGATTTGGTCTCAGACATTCTGTCCCCATATATATATATATATATATATAGTCTTGGAAGTTTTGTAAACTATATAAAAATAATAAAATTTGAAAAAATAAAATTTGTTTAACTATTTAATTTCGTCCTTCGTTGTAAAATTATGTAGCATTTTGTCACTAAGTCACACACACACACACACACACACACACACACACACACACACACACACACACACACACACACATATATATATAGTTTTTAAATCTCGAAAACCGTTTTCCATAGTAATAATAGGATGAGCAAATTAATACAAAATATTGATTTAAAAGCAAATGAGATTTTAATGAAAAAATTTGGACTAAATGTTGTTTTTTTACATATAATTTTAAAGACTAAACAACTTCTATAACTAGATATATGTGTGTGTGTGTGTGTGCGCGCGTTTGTGTATTCAAGCAACATGTTTTAATTCAGGCAAATGTCGTTTATTTCCTTTTTGTTTTATAAGGCATTTTTATTTTCCAAATAGTCCATTTAGTATTTCGATCAAATTGGTGCATATAATTATTTGAAGTAATCGAACAAAAGTTTCAGTCGATTTTAACCTCTAACCTTCTTCAGATATAAAAGTCACCACGTTTTTATTTCTCCTATACACTTAAAGAAAGTCGTGAGTTACATCGACCGAAATATTGTACAAATAACATTCAAAATGAAAACATTAGTCCGAATTATCCAAAAATATAGTCATCTAAAAAAAAAAATCAGAAATGAATGGAATAAATTCTATACATTTTCTGTTCCATCTTGTTTTCATGAGTAATTTTGATTTGAACCATCAAATAATCATCAGGCGGGATTAATCTTATTTATTTTGCTTTTTATGTTTTTTTTATTTAAGGCTTTAAAATGAGCATCTATGGAGATGAGATTTTGCGTGCGAACACGATTGCGTAAAACTGAATTCAAAAAGGATGTTTTTCAGCTAATGATTTGTAAATGACTTCGCTACATACTTTCAAATTGCGTGATTAGTTTCATAATTAATGTTATTAATTGTGGGATTTGTAATAGCAAAAAAATGTAGTTTTACTCACACGAAAAACAAAAAAAAGGGGGAGGAAAAATTGTTTTTGCAAACAGAAAGTAGGCACTAATTTTTACGATTCCAATATCTCCAAAAGTTCTAATTGTTCTGATTCCCGATCCTAATTAATTAATAAATCTTTCCAAAATATTTAACTAGCTAAAGTACCCACCTGCTTTGGGTTCCATTTCAAATGATATTCTTTTGCACGTCCAAAATGAGTTCATTTAAATGGTCGTAAATACAATTAAAAATGATTCCTTTAACTCAGTTAACATTTCCTTGGAATAAAAGCATCTTTACCGTTTCGCTAAGATTTTCGGATCAAAACAAAGCGGAAAATAGTGGGTGCCCTGCTATTTTAAAAGGGTTGGGAGGGTCTTATTAACCAAATCGTTTGTTTTTGATTTTCCCCACACCATGATTCTCTTCAATGAAATGATCGTATATAGACGTATTTATTTATTTTCAATAACATTTTGGAACGATTTAGGAATTGTTCGACTTCTTTAAACTGAACATCCAGAGTGATGAAAGGTTGCACGCGAACCTGATTGGGTAAAATGTACATACAGAATTAAAAAAGGATATGTCTAGTGGCTAATAATGTGTTAATGACTCCGCTAGACACTTTAAAATTTTGTAAGTTGTTAAATAATTAATGTTATTAATGGTGGAATGCCGAATGCTAATTTAGCAAGAATTTTTTTTATGTTGGTATTGTGATGTATTCCTTTTTTACTATTAATTAAAATGTATTTACCTTGATAAGGAGGGAGGCAGTCGTTTTTTTGTTTTTGTTTTTTTTAGGTGTTGGCAAAATAAGCTAGAATGGTGCGCAGTGAGTCTACGGTGAAGTGTTATTGTAGTAAAACCAATATAACAATTATTTTTTAGAATAGAATTCCAAATGATAATTTATTTTATATTAGTGTTAATAATTACGCTGGATAATTGTAAGGCTTGTGATTAGTTTTGTAATTAATTTTATAAACTGGCAATTATCTACTTTGAATATAGATGGCTTCATGAATTGTTAATATTTTTATGTTGATACCAATGGTGTATTGTTAACGAAAATTCATCTATTTTGAAAAAGGAGATGTCACGTATTTTAAGATGTGGGGAACTGAAGTACACATAGATACTTATTCATTTTCTAGTCATGCTAGATTGCTTTACTAAAAGTTTATAGAATGCAGGTTTTTTTAAAATGTTTTTCACCCCAAACAAAAACTTTGCCACTTGAAACATAAGCGGTTTCTATTTTGGATCATGTCTAACAGAGAACCGTGGGAAATGGAGCAGCAAAATGTTTGTTCACATTACATTTAAATTTCTGCAGGTTAATACAGTTAGGAAAGCAGGAAACGGGGAGGGAATTCAAAGGCCTAACAGTCCGAGGAAAGAAACTATTAGAGTAGCAGGCTTTTCGGCATCTAAGGACCTCAACAATGAAGGGGTGGCATTTTGCTGCTTGTTGAATAAGTCTTGGGAGTATGCACTTCGAGTAGGGATACAAGTGCTATGAATTTATCAGGGCACATTCTATTAAAGTATTTGTAAAGCAGGTTCAGGGATGCGACAATGTGGTGATGGGACAGAGGATGAAGCTTGGATGATAGTGCGGGACCTATTAGATTTGAGACTCTTTTTTTTTGGAATCTGTGTAAAGGTGAGAGAGACTAGTGGTAGTTGCACCAGCCCAGATGAGGCAACAATATTCCATTCATGGAGTTGGTTGATTAGGAAATGGCAGCTCATTTAAAGCAACTCTGTCTATAATTAAAACCTTCCTTCGCCTATAATTAACGGTATTAGTCAATTGATCAATGTAATATTCAATATTCCGGTCTTGGCAATGTACGGTTAATTTCCAATGTCTATTCTTGGATCAAATAAAATATGGTCTTTGGTAAATAATTCCGATTCTTACTGATTATTAGTTTTCGGTTTTGGAGGAAGAATTGGACATCATCATTATCATTATAGCCTTCGTTCAGTCTTCAGAGACAATGGATACCTCCTGGTATAACTGTGCACGTAACTGTGAAGCAAGTGTTGTGCAAACCCAACCACACCTTCCTTGAGTTGGCACTGCTTGATTCTAGTGGCAAGGAGAAGTCCAGAACAACAATGCCGAGATAAGCGGAGAACACATACAGCACCTGGTATTTCCAAATGGTCACCAATTTTTAGTACTGACCAAACTCAACATTGCTAAACTTTGTTGATCTAACGAAAACTGGGATCTAAATGTGGTTATGCCGTAAAGATGAGAATTTTGCCATAAATTGGCAAATATAAATTCTAGTGATAAGATGATTCCAATATTTTTCCCGACTCTGATTCAATTACAGATTTTGTCCTAAATTCTCGATTCCAGTACAATTAATGATTCCGATTACAATTCTTTTCAAACCTGTAACTATTGTTTTTCATTGTTTTATTTTCGAATTACTGTAAAAATGCATATATTTTTACAAATATAAAAATACACTTGGGGGGGTCGATCTATAGATTTTAATTTTACTAATAGTTTAAAATCAATCAATATTCATCATTTTAGTATTACTACCAGCAACGTAAAATTAAGTTTTACACAAAAATAAAGAAAAAATAGAATCGTTTTTGGCAACAGAAAATAGACACCAATTTTTCTGATTCCAATATCCCCACATTTCCGATTTTTCTGATTCCCGATTTCGATTAATCTTCGAAACACTAATAAGTTCAACGAGCTGAAGTACCCACCTGCATTGGGTTCCATTTCAAATGATGTCCTTTTGCACGTCCAAAATGATTTTTTTTTAATTGTCGTAAATACAATTAAATATGACTCTTTTAACTCGGTTAACATTTCCTTGGAACAAAGGCAATTATGAATAACATTTTGGACCATTTTGCTAAGATTTTCAGTTAAAAATAAAGCAGAAAACAGTGGGTGCTTATTATTTAGAAATGGTTGGGAAGGTCTTACTAACGAAATTTTTATCCTGTTGTTTTTCTCACTTTACGATTCTCGCCAATGAACTGATGGTATATATATATATATATATATTTTTTTTTTTTTTCAACAAATTTTTCGAACCATTTGGAAAATTTTTACAACGACGATCCCTGGAGTAAATGTGGTATTATGGTGATTGCTGATTCTAGTTAAGAGTAGGATAGACATTTTCTAGTCATGGTGACAAAAGATGATCAACGTCACCCATCCCCTCCCTTTTGAATGCCCTTGTGCCTAATTTGTTGTTAATGGATTTTTTTTTATTTCTGCAAATAAATATTTAAATGTGTAGTATCTGTTCTGATATTACATTTTGTCTCTTTTGTTCTCAGTCACTGAAGGAAAAACCCCTTCTAAACGAAGACAATTTAATTTATTTCCCAATATAGCTCATCAAGGCCTAAGGCCACTCAGGGATAATGAGATTGTCAGTGGGCTTGGATGATTATAATTTGATCACTTTAAGTGGGTGGCCCGACAAAAATTTGTATAAACTGGATTTAAAAACGACCGTGTTGTAGTCACCTAGAAAACAGGGTTGAAAACTTCCCATCTGTGGAACTTTTCAAAAATAAATTTTCTTTATAGTTTCGTTTTGTCACTTCCCATATATTTTCCCCTATAAATCTAAACTCTATCGCAGTAGCATCTTACACTCCAATAGCAATATACCTTGTTCAGGACGAGCAAGCAAAACAACAAAAAAATTAATTTAAGCAAAGGTGATAAAATGTCCCCCAAAAATGTTTTTATAATCATAACTGCAGAAAATGCAATGTTCACTTGCAGAAAAAATAGTTTTATAACACATCATCATCGTCGTCAGTTTTATATACTGGCATAGAAATTGACTTCCAAACTATTTTATCTCTGTCCAGGTCTTTATCTCTCTTTCTTTCAAATCCATCCTTACTGACCAGGTTCACTTACATACATCTGTACCATAATGTGCAGTGACGTCGCGTAGGCAACAATCCTGCAGTGAAATAGAGAGATGAGCAGTAGGAAGTAGCAGGACTGGTGACGTCATGCAGAATAGCAGTAGAGCATAAGGCAGAGAGAGAGAGGAGTGGGAAAGATGTAACGGCGTGAACAGCAGGAAAAGACAGCAGACGACAATGAATTCCCACTAGACAGTAACAGCCCTGTAAAAATTTATGAAAAATGGAAAGCACGGACAGGAAATAAAAGTAATAAGTTCTGAATGACTCCGAAAGTCATCCAAATATATTTTCATCAAATCTAAGCCTTTGTCAGCAGTGATAACGCTCTGCTTGTTAGTAAAGCTATTTTGACCGTAAAAAAAAATAAATAAAAGAACGGTCCAAAAAAGAAAAATACAATTATTTGACCCATTCCATGCCGTTCTGTAACCTTGCGTCTCGGAGGAGATGCACTTTGAAGAAATAAAGACAGACAGGCAGACATAGTGAGTTTTATAAATTAGCATACGTAGCCATTGCAGCAGTTTAATTTCAGCACCTGAAAGGTGACCATGCTGAAAAATGTTAATAAAGATGATTCATCCCTTGCAATATTGAAAGATCCCTTGCTATTCTCCGACCCCCACCTCTTTCAAGACAATTATGGTAGAGCTGATCCAAGGATATGGAAAACTTGCGAAGGATCTTCTCGGAAGAAAATGAGTTTTAAATTATTTACAAATAACATCATTTTTCTATTTGGGAGTAACAAGAATGCGAGGTTGAAATATCCGGCCATGTTCCAGATTGTTCGTTTGCTCACAGTATCAGCTCCCACCCCGCCTCGCACCCTCCCCGGGAAGTAGCGCCTCTCTCCTTTTTTTCTTCTTCGTCCTTTATCTTCACAGATAAGCAATTATATAAAGGCCCCTGGAAGAAACGATTCTAATGTGTAGCATTGGACGATTAATCGGAATCGGGAATCGTAAATATCGGAACATTTTTTGTTTGTATCGGAATTGGAAATTTTTTCGCCTTCTTTTTCTGTTTCCAAAAAACGGGTTTTTAATAGTTTTATTTTTATCTTTATTTAAAATTTAATTTTCCATTGCTAATATTAATGATAAAATCATAAATGTTTACAGATTTTAAACTACCAGTGTAACAAAGCGAGTATGAGCGCGTGTGAAAATATCAGCAGTAGCCGAGCATAGATTGCTAGTGAAAATATTAGCAGCAGCAGCCGTTAAAGCACGTATGCAAATTAGCAAGTGTGCGCGAGCTTGCATCACAGGATAAAGAGATAAAAATACTCCACATGGTTGGGAGAGAAACAAAGTGCCATCGGGCAAGATGGACGTGTGAAAGTCAAGAGCGAGAAAGCGCTGGCTGGCGCCGGTGTGAGGTGGCGGTGACAGAGACTTGTAAGAAAAGCACATGTGTGTGTGTGAAGAGACCTTGGAAAAATAAAGAAAAACCATGAATAAATCATTTCATTTGCCGTTTAGAAAATACAGAATTTGATTCATTTATTTTTGTTTGTTTATTCCTTTGTGACGGCACCAGACGGCGTGCGGGTCCAAGGGAGGTTTTACGTTTCCAAAAATACATATGTTACACGATTACTTACTATAATCTAACACCCCTAAAAAAATTAATTAAAAAAAAACTCTAAAGCTAAATATATAGAGATTGAAAAGGAATTGGAATCGGTAATTGTATTGGAATCAGAAAAAAATATTGAAATCGTCACATCACTACTTATGTGTCCTCTGCCCATTTCTGTAGAGCAGAGGGAAAATGGGGCATGTTTTGTAATAGCAAGACACATTTTTCGAATTTCTGGCGTGCAAATTAGTCGCTTATTTGTAAGACGCCCTCCTTTGGAGAGTTGAAACTCTCTCTCTCTCTCTCTCTCTCTCTCTCTCTCTCTCTCTCTCAGTGATGTAGAAATAAACATAGCAGAGCTATAGTAAAAAAATTCTAGAGAAAAATCATTTTAAAGTTCTGAATTTTTTAGATGAGGGCTGATTGATTTTATAACTTGTATTGACCAACCAACATGCCTGATGACGGTCGAAGGACAATCCGACCGATACGTTGCACTAATAAAAAAATCATTAACTTATTAATGAACTAAATGTGCTCAATACATGAGTAAAACTAGATAGTAAGTTTGGAAAAATATATGACAGTCATGCTACACAGAATGTTTCGTATTTCATTTTCGTAGGGAATTGTATTGTTAAAAATGTTAAATTTGACGATTTTATGTGAGGATGAAACGCAGAAGATGTATATGCATGAAAGGGGATTTAATAAGCAACTTTCTGCTGTTTTATCTAGCTTTAATTTTACATGTTCAATAATTTAGGTTAACTGTCAAATTACAGACACTTTTATATATATATATATATATATATATATATATATATATATATACACTAGCAGTTCAGCCCGGCTTTGCCCGGGTCCTATGTACTATTAAAAACTTTGCATATGTACATATATATTAAAAATATTGACTCATGTCCAATATACAGTGATGATCATATTTATTGCTTTCAGGTGCATAGGCTTCAATAAGGGAGTCTTTCTCGGACGACATGCTTTTAAACCAGCTCTCTTCAAAACTCTACCAACTGTATGTCGAGATACATTCACTCCAGAGGTGCTCTGTTCATCAACAATCTCCCCAACAGAGATCCTTGGGTTTTGTTTTACTTGTCAAACAATTTTTCGTTCATCTCTTGGGGAAAGAATCCTTTTTCTCCCTCTACCCTCTAAACTCATAACGTGACCTTGCGATTTGAACTTGTTTATTATGGCTCTAACAGTGGATTTGGGAAGGTTTAGCTTCTTTGAAATGTTATCATAGCCCTCCCCATTTGTATGGCATGCTACAACAAGCTTCCTGACGTCTTCGCTGTGTTCCTTAGTTTTAACCATGGAGATTGAAAATTATAATTTAGTCACTTATAATAGTTTAAATAAATCGCTATCTAAAAATTATCTGAAAAAAATTATTCACTGAATTAGCGGTAAACAAGCATAATATGGCTATAAAAAAGTTCAGAAAGCACGTAAACCGGAAATTGATTGATATTATACTGATGCTAAAAGAAAAACAAAGCCGTGCCAATAATTTTGAACAAGGGTTTTTTGCAATTATGTTTGTTGTTCCTTTGTTATTTATTTTTTTCTAAAATCCGATTGCTGCATCGGAAAGGCCAGTTAAAAATACATAATATACTTTGTTATTTTCTTTAATTTAATCCCTTTTTTTAGAATTTATTAGACAAAATTTAACTTTTATTTTACCGTACCAATAAATATGATCATCACTGTATATATATATATATATATATATATATATATATATATATATATATATATATATATATATATATATATATATATATATATATATATATAGTGGAAATGGTAATTAATAAAAACTGAAGAAAGTGCTCAATACTGTTGTAAAGCAAATATGAGTTTTATTTTTTATTAGCATATCTTTCTGTTAAGTTACATTATTGTTTCAGCTACCTGGCCGTTTTTTTTTTGGCCGTCTGTAGCTTCCTCAAACTTTTACAGAAGTATGAGGAAGCTACAGACGACCAAAAAAAACGGCCGGGTAGCTGAAACAATAATTTAACTTAACAGAAAGATACGATAATAAAAAATAAAACGTGTATATATATATATATATATATATATATATATATATATATATATACACGTTTTATTTTTTATTATATAAATATATATATATATATATATATATATATATATAGTTGAGTATTTATCTCGCTCTGGCATTGATATTAAAAGCCTACGTTTTCTATTTAAAAATAATGAAAACGAGCTTCTTAATATACTCAATCAGCAAGCGACTACATTATTATACTTAATTAATTTTCATATTCCTTTAGAAAACGAGAGTTAATTAACTATTTATTCAAGACGGCCAAGAAGAAAATATAAGCATTCGCCAAAATAAAAAAGTAAAAAATAAGCAAAAATTGTGATTGTGGACTAATTCACTGATTCTTCCCTTTAGTCATTGGAATGCAACCAACATATATATATATATATATATATATATATATAACTACTTAATTTACTCACATAAAATTAATATACGAAAGTATAAATTTATGCGTAAACTTTAAGTATTTATTTCAAAAGTGCTCAATACGTAGGTAGAGCTAGTTAGTAAGTTATAAAAGTGCTCAATACGTAGGTAGAGCTAGTTAGTAAGTTATAAAAGTGCTCAATACATAGGTAGAGAGAGAGAGAGATGTATACGACATAACCATATTGACACTGATACGCATCAGATCACCGAAATTAAGCAATGGTGACCATGACCAATATCAGAGGAGCGATCACTACTAGACGCTGTATATATTATGTCTGGACGTAGAAATTTCCAGGTAAGTATTGAGGTGCTAAGATAAGATCGTTATAATTATTTGTTATTGTGATAAAGTTCTATTCAAAAGAATATTGAGCCCTTTGATATCAAGACGTTTGTATGTACAAAATCTGTTGTTTTAAATCGGCTCTATTCATAGTGTCAACTTTATATATATATATATATATAATATATATATATATATATATATATATAAAGTAAAAGATGATCACTCACTTTTAGAAAGACACTTATTTTGAATAAAATTTCAATGAGAAATTTAAAAACTTAAAATTGTCAGAAAAAATGATAAAATCATTTCAATATTGTTGTTGTAAGTCCGAAGTTTCGTTAAAAATAGTCTCATCAGGGTAGGAAGTCTGGTATGTGATTTTTTTTTACTTTTCTGCATTTTGGTATAAAGAAGGAAGTAATTACTTTAAATTTCCCGCTCAAAACCAGAGCAAAACACACGTGGACCAACGGAACAACACGTATATTACTCTTCTCTTCTACTCCGAGATATTACCTCGTCCTTTACACCACAATGAAGAAAATAAAATAAAAATCACATACCGGACTTACTACCCTGATGAAGCTATTTTTAGCAAAATATTGGACTTAAAACAACAATAAAAGTAAATAAAATGATTTTATCATTATTTACAATACTTCAAAGTTTTCAAATTTCTCATTTAAATTATATATATATATATATATATATATATATATATATATATATATATATATATATATATATATTACCGTCATTAGATACTTTACCCTTCACCAGACTATCGATTCATGTGAAATCACAATTTTCTTCACCCTATTCCCTCTGCTTCACTTTTTGTTATCAAGTAAGATCTATAGTTACTTGTAGTTTCATTACATATATTTGCATGCAAAATCCGATCCCGCATTTTGCTTAATCCTACCCCCTGATGAAAAGGAAAGTATTTCTTCGAAACTCTGTGGATTAAGGACTATTAACTTATTTAGTGCTTCTTTTTTAAAATTAAATGTTTTTAACTCTTTTTCAAAGTGTTTTTTTAACATGTTTTATTAACTACTTGCTCTTATATATATATATATATATATATATATATATATATATATATATATATATATATATATATAATAGGACAGAAAGAGAACAAGAGTATGAAATGAAGTCACAAAACTATATATTGGTAGATATAGAATGGATCATTTATTGAATAATGGAATACAGGCAAAATTTGGGGGATAGAAGGGACTCTTTATGCCAGGGCATTTCGAAGCCTAATGCTTCTCATCAGAAGAGTAGAGAAGGTGCTAGGTAGCATGGGGAAGATTCGGCGTCTAGCGTAAGGTTCATTAGGGACGAAAAAGATTAAGAGGAATTATAGAATGTTGGGGAAGCTTTATTGAATTCTAAATATTCTAAATAAATAAGGAGAAGCTCTTTCATCCCTAATGAACCTTATGCTAAACGCCGCATCTTCCCCATGCTACCTAGCACCTTCTCTACTCTTCTGATGAGAAGCATTAGGCTTCGAAATGCCCTGGCATAAAGAGTCCCTTCTATCTCCCAAATTTTGCCTGTATTCCATTATTCAATAAATGATCCATTCTATATCTACCAATATATAGTTTTGTGACTTCATTTCATAATCGTGTTGTTCTATTATATAAGCTCCAATAATTATTATTGAGCTTGCCATTATCCGGATAAGTCTCCTTTGTGGAATTGAACTTTCTCTTTTCCTTTTACATTAAGCTATATATATATATATATATATATATATATATATATATATATATATATATATATATATATATATATATATATATATATATATATATTAGCAAAAGTACCCGTCGGTGATTGGGTTCAAAAACAGCCTATGAAAATGGACTCTGATTTATGAAAGTATGATAGGTTATGAAAAGGAAGTGTTGTAAAGAGATAGCTTCGAATTTGGGGGTATCAAAACAAAAGCAAAATATGACGAAAGTAAAAATAAAATAGATAAACTCCATAATTTATTATATCATACCTGTTCACACTGAAACACTTATCACAATATTCTGTGGATCTATATTACAAAACCTTGTTAAACTTTGTGACATATTTCCATTCTATGGAAGTCAGGCGCGAACGAACACCCCATAATTTTATTATACCATATTTCTTCAACTGAAACATAATTATCAAAGTATACTTACACAGATAGATATGAAAAGTCTTTATTAAAGTTTGTGCCTATTTCCATTCTATGGAGGCCAGGCGCAATGCAGACCCCACAATTTTATTATACCATCCCTATTTAAGTTAAAACATACTTATCAAAGTATTCTTATGTACATCTATATCAAAAACACTTGTAAACGTTTTTTTTAATTTTTAAATTTTTTATTTCTATACTTTGTGGACCAGGTGCGTATGCAGACTCCACAATTTTAATGAATCATCATTATGCCAGATCAAACATACCCATCCCTGTGTCTCGATACATCTTCTATCGTTATATGTGATCAGTTTTCTATAATAGTCAACCATATAGGAGCCTATTCGTGACCAGACACACACACAGACGTTCAGCTTTATATTATAGATATCAATTTTCTTATCAGTTTTTTCAAAGTGGGGATGAGGCATCCTACCGGATGTCAAACATTTACCCAATCTCATATATTTCGACCAAGGGCTATGTTTAAAGATTCTGGCGGTCCCTTTTCAAGTTCAATTGTTTGAATCTCTATTGCACTTGGTTCACTGGGTATATCTGCCAGGTTGTTTTTGAAATTCTTTTTTTATGAGTCCGGTTGCTCCTATAATTATAGGAATATATATAATATTCCAGTTTTTTTTTTCATGTCATGCATAATTATTCCGTTATCTTTGCACTCTCAGTTCTGTTTGATCCAGCGTCATTGGGGGACACTAATTTCTACCAAGGTTGCTTCTTTTTCCTTCTACTCACGAATCACTTTGTCAGGCTTTATAGCTTTTTTGTTTTTTTTTTATGTCTTGATGTAGTTTTGCGATTTTTTAATCAATTTTCGTAACAGACTTGTTTTCTGATTCTGTCTCATTTTTATCTGTGCCTAAACCTAAACGTAGATTCCATGAACAAAGCTTCTTTCTTAGAACTGCACGCCTGTGAAATTGTCTTCCGTTTTCCTGCTTTCCGGCTGACTACAATATGGTTGTCTTCAAGTCTAACGTAAACAAGTTCTTGATGAGCCGTTCTATATGGGTTATCAAATTTACCAAATTTTCATTACTAATGATTATTATATTGTCCACCGTCTACTGTACACTCTTTAACCATTATCCTTGAGTGGCCTCTTGGCCTTGATAAGCGGTGATGCCTATGTAAAAAAAAAAAAAAAAAAAGACAGCCTTGTTAAAATGTTTGGTCAGTTTTGTGATGGAGGTTGTTTTGCTTTTGTTTCATTATTTTGCATTCGGAGA